>NW_021629872.1:21957-63383 GCF_900700375.1 Denticeps clupeoides
TGAATGTAAATGTAAGTTCAATAGCGTTCTGTAAAAGTCATTGTGCTACCACGCTATAAATATTATGAAGATAAGACTGTTTATAACGGGGTAACTAACCATTTGCTGGATGCGGTGGAAAGTCTTGCCATGGAAGCTGAAGCCCTGCTCAAACAGAACCTTATCCTCCACCGTCCACTCATCCGGGAAGGGGGTGAAGTTGGGCAGGTCAGCAAGAGACTTCTCAATGTTGTGCTTGTGCCAAAACAGCATGCCCAGCGCCTACGGACAGAAAGCAACTCCTTTTAGAACAAGAAGCACCTACATCTCGACATTTTAAAATAAAACTGACATTAAAGCACCGGTTACCTGTTCCATATTGTACCCATGTTTCTCCTTGGCTATCGCAATGTACTCATCCACTGGAATCATGAGAATGAAGCAATAAAATAAAAATTCATAAGGACACCTGCAACCGAGCGCACCGCACACAGACAAAATGGTGAAATAGAACATACACACGATAATGAACAAAGTACGAGGTCATTAAATTTACCATATTAACTTTTTTTTTTTTTTAAACTCACATTTTGCTTCAGCCAGACTTTGGTTGGGGATCCACACCAGCATGCCCAGATTCTCCCTCTCCTGGCTGGCTTTGGCCTCTTCTGGCAAACATTACAAATTAAATAACGTTTAGATTTATAAACCTTTTATAGCGCGCACCTACTAATTAACAATAACCTCATAGTTTTAATGATGCATTAATATATATCGCGTTGAAACGTTTTTAGCGACAGAAATGTGAATATTGTGGAAGAAAAGTAACTTTTAAGCAGCAGGCCCGTCGAGTCGTGCAACAACGGCGCCTGTTCGAGGCTACCGCGACTTGTAACCCGCCGCGACCGAGTCCGCCACACCGACCTGGGTCGTAGTCCGGGACGTGCGCCTGGTACTGCGGCCCGACCCGCATCCCGCCGCCACCTGGCCGGGACAAAGACACGCGTTAAACGAGCCGCCGGGACGGGGTCCCCGGGCGCGCCGAGTAGTTGGGCGATGAGCGAGGCTACCGCGGCTAATGGACGCACCGTGCTCGTCGTCGCTGGAGGAGCCCGAACTTCCTTCTTCCCACGAATTACTGTTGCTGTTCCCGTTCGCCGTCAAACTTTTGCTCGGGTTGGCCGCGGGGTTCCGGCCTCTCCTCTTCCCGGCCATTTCGGGGGTGCCCTTCTCCAGCATGGCCGGCATTTTAACAAGTAAAAGTCGGGAACTCGACCGATTCCGGCTAGCGGGCGCGCTAGCTAGCTGCTAACTGGCTAGCGGGGACGTAGCGACAGATAAACCCCGAGACACGGAGCTGGACGCGGGGAGAGAGACGCGGAGCTCTCCGCGGTCACAAGCCGGAGGTGCCGGAGGTACCGCCGCGGGGAGGGCGGGCTGGCTGGCCGGCCGACCGGCTCCCTTCACCCCGAGAGCTCCGCGGCGCGGCGCGGCGCGGCGGTTAGCTGGACCTCCAGGAAGGAACCTTCCGCCGATAACGGAACCGAGGACGCGAGGCGGACGCTGCCCGGCCGGGACGGAGGCGAACTCGCAACTTGCGGCGGAGTTCGGGAGCCAATCGGAGCCTCGCACGGCGGCGGCGGCGGCGGCTGCTCGGTGGGGGATGAGAGCAGGACGGGATACGCAACACTGCAGGCAGGTGGGGGAACTTCACACGAATAATCCTGAAACTCCGGTCTCCTACAGATGGAGAACAATGTTGCTCCACTGGTACCAGCATCTTCTCAAGGTACGAGGAAAGCACACAAGTTCTGTTGGATTTACTCCAGAATATTATGAATATGATTAGATGAATTGTAAAGTCCCTCTTTACATGAACATGAACTTTTTCCATTTCCCCTGCATTCCAGCCCTGCCACAAAAGGACCTGCTGAGATCGTTTCAGTGCTCCTCTTCTTAACACAGGTGAAAGTGTTGAGGAACACAAGTCTGGACATCATTCTGTCCTGCTGACTGAGTTAGAATATCAGACTGGATGCTTTAAAAGGGTGGTAGTAGCCTAGTGGGTAACACACTCGCCTATGAACCAGAAGACCCGGGTTCAAATCCCACTTACTACCATCGTGTCCCTGAGCAAGACACTTAAATTGCTCCAGGGTGGGGACTGTCCCTGTAACTACTGATTGTAAGTTGCTCTGGATAAGGGCGTCTGGTAAATGCTGTAAATGTAAATGTAAAAGGAAGGTGATGCTTGAAATCATCGTTCTTCCTGCGTTAACCGTGGTTACCTGCACGGAAACATGTTCAGTCATCACTGTGTTGGATAAAAAGTTCTTCACAGGCAAGAATATTGCTGCTACTAAGTTTGCACCCAAATCAACTATTTATCAACCATTTAAATCAACCAGTTGGTGTTGTGAAGAAAGTGACGTGATTGTCATTGTGAGACACTGCAGCACAGCACACGGTGACACGGTGAAACGTGTCCTCTGTATTTAACATCATCCTTGGTGAGCGATGGATACCATGACAGGCACCCGGGTAGCAGTGTGTGGGGACGGGACCTTCATCAAGGGGACCTCAGTGGCGGATCAGGATTCCTGAACCGCTCGGACACCACCGCCCCAAAAAGTGGGATATTTCTATAAATGAGGGATTTCAATGGTAGACATTTCATGTATGCGTCTGCCAAATGCAGTAAATGTACGGTACTTATAAGAAATGTACTGTAGAATAAGACAACAACATTTATTTCTTATATGTACGGATAACTAGTTATAAGACTATTTAACCAACATAATTCCTACATTTTTTAATGCGTTATAGATGTCTTGTATAATTGGTCTGTGTGTATACAGCTATTAATTATTTGTATATAATGTTTACTGCCATTTTAGATCACATATTTAAAATAAGTCACATATTGGGTCAGAAATCCCAGTTTCGTGATTCTTTACAAAATGATTGGCTGAAAGGGTCTGCTTTCTATTTCGCATTGAACAGAACAGAGCTGAAGAGTCCAGAATGCACAGGCCTCTAAAATGAATAGTGAATATGCACAATATTAATCATTTACAACATACAGCTGCAGCTAAAGATGATAAAGCGGCTGCTAGGCCACCACTGAAGTACATTTTTAAATGTTCAACCTGTTGGGTGTTGTAAGTGAGGTGTGTATACATACACACACACACACACACACAGACACACGCATTATTCTGTTGCCAGCGGCTCTGTTGTAGTTTAGTTGTATTTTTGCTCCTGTGTTGCACCACGTCGCTTCGTTTTTTTACCGTACTGGAGAGAAATGACAATATAAACCTGCTGCTGCTATTCAGTTATTTTCTCCTTTATTTCATCCTATAACTGTTACTTGAACTATGCACGGCTGAGGATGCATTTTCACGTCGTTAGATGTCCGTTAGGTGGCGCGGTTCACTGCTGCTCGCAGAGTAACGTCCCGGGAGAGGACACGTGGACTGGAACCCTCCGCACTTTCTAGATCCCGTTTTATCTCGTTGTTCTGTCCCCTCTTCTTTTCCCCGCGCCGTTATGTCGTGAATGTACTGAATGCGCCGGCGGGGCGTGGCCTGTTGTGGGCGTGGCCGCGCAGGGGGCGGGGTATATATAGAAGGACCCCCGGCGCTTGGCGGGGTGTTGGAAGGGGGTGCACCCTCCTCAGGAACGGACGCGACCATGCCCCTCCACCTGGGGACGCTGGACGGCGACAGGGACTACAAATCCGAGAAGCGGTGCCAGCGGACCTCGTTCGCCTTCTACCAGGCCGTCCGGGACCGGCTCCCGGTGTGGGTCCTGGAGGACATGCGGACCATGGAGGTGTTCCACTGGGAGGAGGACGGGCGCGCCTGCGCCTACACGCCGTCCGAGGCGCTGCTTTACGCGCTGGTGCACGACCACCAGCAGTACGCACGACACCTGCTGTCCCGCCACTCGCTGCGCGCCCTGGACATGCCCAGCAGGAGCTTCCGCTGCTGCCCCGCGTCCCCGACCCCGCACGTCGCCGTGGCCGTCCGCTACAACCGCGTCCGGATCCTCCGCATGATCCTGGGCTGCGCCACGGACTTTACGCGCGGCGAGCGCCAGGACTACCTGGACCGGCGCGGCTGCACCCACGGAGACAGCGCCCTGCACCTCGCCTGCGACCTGCTGCGACCCGAGTGCCTGGTCCTGCTGCTGGGACACGGCGCGTCCCCCTACGTGACGGACCGGGCGGGCAACACGCCCCTGGACGGCCTGCTGGCGGACATGCGCCGCGGCGCGCCGGACATGGCGCCGCGCCGCGTCTGCCTGGGCTACCTGCTCCTCTTCATGCCCGAGCTGCGCTTCCGGCTGCGCGGCGAGCTGCGGGACGACGCGCCGCGCTGGCAGGAGCTGCTGGGCCGCCAGGCGTTCCAGTGGCTCTGCGGCCGGACGCCGCCGTCCCTGTTCGCGCAGGCCATGCAGACGCTGACGCGCTGCGCGCCGCCGGCGACCATGGACACCCTGCCCGGCTACCTCCGGCCCCTGGACTTCCGGCTGCACCAGGAACGTTCTGGAAATGAGCTGCACTTTACTTTCTAAACGATGTACACGTTGCATTTCGTAGCATTAAACCGCTTTTCTTTAAAACTGTAGAAAATGTTATTATTGCACCAACAATCACACACACACCAGAAGAGAAGTGGTGACGGGTTTATTTCAGCTGCATCAGACCCGCCACGCCATCATCAAATTAAAAAGTGTCGGGCCGGACGGCCAATCAGGGGTGACGTTACTGAACGAACACACACACACACACACACACACACACACACACACACACACACGAGCCGAAGAGCCAGCAGAACAGCTTACAGTCAGTCCGGAGCCGGGCCGGGAGAAGTGGACTAGATGGACGCTCCATGCACCATTCGAGGGCACATGTCATAGGGAAACGGGAGACGCGTGGACTGCGGTCTTTGGAGTCACGACCCTCCGGGGACGATATTGAAAACCATTAAATACACAACCTGGACCTCGCCGTTATCTGGACTTCAGCTCCGGCAGCCGAGAAGGAGACGAAGAGCCGTCGTCCCTGCCGCGTTGTCCCCAAGATCAAAGGTGACTCCAGGTCACAAGCTGAAGGTCCACAGTCTACGTGCACCGGGCTCGAGAAGAGACGGCACGTTGTAGTTTCCCTCCACGTACAGTTAAAACGACGTTAAACGTACAGTACACACCTTCACAGAAACGACTAGAAACACGTACTACACACCAGCGGTGCATGGACCACGTCATAAAAACGACACTCTCATCGCTCTGGGTTCAGTACGGTGAAATAATATCAACATGAATTTTACAGAATCCATTTCAGAATTGACTGCTGGATTTTGGCCGCGGTGGAAACAGCATTTTCACTCGAATCGAGTTGCATTGAAGGTTCTTTATTTAAAGAAGACGTCTTCGTCCCTGTAACATGGCACCACGTAGGCACACAGAGTGATGATACTGATGGAGGTCGCAGACGAGTCCCGAACCCCGGTCAGGAAGCCATGATGATCGAGCAGCATGCTGAAGCGGGAGGGCGCGCCCCCACAGATTAATATGTTTTAAAATGATCACCTTTTTAAAAGGAAACCAAATCAAATCTGAATAATTTAAAAACCACGAGGACGACCCTTCCTGCAGCATCCGATGCCGACACGTACATCCCTTTTTAAACGGTTATTTACACGGGTTAGAAAAGATAAAGTGCCCACTAATTCCTAAAACGTTCCCATGGTGACATTCTATCAGAAGAAAAGGGGGATTTTTCCAAGCGGGATCTCTCGGCACGATTACCCAGAATTCCCCTGCCTCCTTGGTTGCCTTGCATGTGCATGTGGCCAGGATTAGAGGACCTCCCACTCGTCCTCCAGGTCCTCGGCGCTCAGGGA
Source organism: Denticeps clupeoides (assembly GCF_900700375.1). Classification (NCBI taxonomy): domain Eukaryota; kingdom Metazoa; phylum Chordata; class Actinopteri; order Clupeiformes; family Denticipitidae; genus Denticeps; species Denticeps clupeoides. The sequence goes on from NW_021629872.1 coordinate 27,852, forward strand.
GCCCGCAGCAGTGTGGGGTTTGGCTGTGCTGTGCTGCAGGGTCTTGGTGAGGCGCCGGGAGAGGCCGCCGGACGGGGTCACCGCCCACAGCTCGTCCGGAGGGGTGGCTGCAGACCAAAATACGCCAATAACGCGGAATAAACGGCAACATCGGCAGAAACAGAAGTCGGAATTTCGAGCGAGAGCGACCTGTCAGCCAGGTGACGAGTCCCGGGATCTTCTTCCAGTAGTCTCCGGCGGGGTTTTTGTCTGTGATGCCGTAGCGGCGCGCCACCTCGCCGTTCGGGCAGCGCGCCCACACCGTCCTCATGCTCAAAGCCAACTGGCTGGCCTGGAGCCCTGCAACACAATACACAAGAGTTCGGGTCACAGCGACATTACTTCACAGCCATTAAACAACTCTGATTAAAAGAAATAATAAAGTGAAGCGATTGTCACATGTGGTACACAGCAGCACAGCACACGGTGACACGCTGAAACGTGTCCTCTGTATTTAACCATCACCCTGAGTGAGCAGTGGGCACCATGACAGGCGCCCGGGGAGCAGTGTGTGGGGACGGTGCTTTGCTCGGTGACACCTCAGTGGCAAGCTTCCTTAACAGCTAGGCCACCGCTGGCCCAGTCACCTTGCAGCGTGTGGCAGCAGAAAATACGGGAAAGTGTAAAGATCTGAACGAGGAAAGATGGCCTGTGTTGTCCGATCTACTAGAACACACGTGTCAAACCCACGGCGATATAACACGCTAATAACACTCAAACTACAGATCCCATAATGCAGTGCGCCCATGTGAGCGGCCTACACTCGCATGGCACTTTGGTGACTTTGAAGCACGAAAAAAAGAATTTCGAGCTGCTTCACAACCCATTCCTGTCAACATGGAAACTGCACGGAAAGATCGTGTTCGGAAAGGCAGCTGAAGCACTGCATTATGGGACATGGAGTTTTTCAGGGAAAGAAACGGCAGCATCATCTGCCGGTGGAGATACCTTGAGATGTCACCTACTGAATATTATAATGTTATTGGGTCATGGCTGACTGGTGTACATATGGGAAAAATTACAGGAAGAATTACACGGTGACAACAGAACGGGGCGTACCTGGGATGTGCTCCCAGTCTGTCCCAACCGGCATCTCTTCCGTGATGCCAACGCGGACATGGACATTCGCCCGGCTGTCGAGTCCCCACAGCATGCGGTCGTTTGGACTGGTGTGTATTCTCACCAGCTGCACTCCTGCAGGCTAAACACACACACACACACACACACACACACACACGTATATATTAATTACCAAACTGGTTCACCTTTGATCACCTTTGAGTTTGGCAGGGTCCAAAATTCACTTGTAATATGTGGTGCACGTCACTGGGTGAAAGGTCAAAGGAGAGTTATTAAAACACTGAACATGTCCATACAATGGAAGAGATTAGCCTGTCCTTTAACTGCTGATTAACGTAGACCACCTCCTCTCCACACGTCACATGCTCTGCTGCGATGGCGGCTCGCTGATAACAACCCTGTGTGTGTGTGTTGTATCATATGATTACAGCTGCTGTTATCAGGTCCACAGCACAAAATACAGGAACCCAGAGAACGACCATCTAAAGACGTGTGGCTCCTTCTCCACTTCAACACAGGTACACATCAACAGGTCCATTTACAGCATTTATCAAATGCCCGTATCCATAGTGACTTACAGTCAGTAGTTACAGGGACAGTCTCCCCCAGCAGCAACCTAGGGTTAAGTGTCCTGCTCAGGGACACAATGGTAGTAAGTGGGGTTTGAACCTGGGTCTTCTGGTTCATAGGCGAGTGTCTTACCCACTAGGCTGTTCCACAGATACAACCAACAGGTCCGACACAGGTCCAATACAGGTACACAGCAACAGGTCCAACACAGGGTGGTAGTAGCCTAGTGGGTAAGACACTCACCTGTGAACCAGGAGACCGAGGTTCAAACCCCACTTACTACCGTCGTGTCCCTGAGCAAGACACTTAACCCTGAGTGTCTCCAGGGGGGACTGTCCCTGTAACTACTGATTGTAAGTCGCTCTGGATAAGGACGTCTGGTAAATGCTGTAAATGTAAACACAGCAACAGGTCCAACCAACAAGTCCAACAGAGGTCCAACACAGATACAACCAATAGCTTAATCACAGGTACACACCAACAGGTCCAACACAGGTACACACCAATACAGATACAACCAACAGGTCCATCACAGGTACACGGCAACAGGTCCAACCAACAAGTCCAACAGAGGTCCAACACAGATACAACCAATAGCTCAATCACAGGTACACACCAACAGGTCCAACACAGGTACACACCAATACAGATACAACCAACAGGTCCATCACAGGTACACGGCAACAGGTCCAACCAACAAGTCCAACAGAGGTCCAACACAGATACAACCAATAGCTTAATCACAGGTACACACCAACAGGTCCAACACAGGTACACACCAATACAGATACAACCAACAGGTCCATCACAGGTACACAGCAACAGGTCCAACCAACAAGTCCAACAGATGTCCAACACAGATACAACCAATAGCTTAATCACAGGTACACACCAACAGGTCTAACACAGGTACACACCAATACAGATACAACCAACAGGTCCATCACAGGTACACGGCAACAGGTCCAACACAGGTACACGGCAACAGGTCCATCACAGGTACACGGCAACAGGTCCATCACAGGTACACGGCAACAGGTCCAACACAGGTACACGGCAACAGGTCCATCACAGGTACACGGCAACAGGTCCATCACAGGTACACGGCAACAGGTCCATCACAGGTACACGGCAACAGGTCCATCACAGGTACACGGCAACAGGTCCATCACAGGTACACGGCAACAGGTCCAACACAGGTACACGGCAACAGGTCCATCACAGGTACACGGCAACAGGTCCATCACAGGTACACGGCAACAGGTCCAACACAAGTACACACCAACACAGGTACACGGCAACAGGTCCAACACAGGTACACGGCAACAGGTCCAACACAGGTACACGGCAACAGGTCCAACACAGGTACACGGCAACAGGTCCAACACAAGTACACACCAACACAGGTACACGGCAACAGGTCCAACACAGGTACACGGCAACAGGTCCAACACAGGTACACACAAACAGGTCCATCACAGGTACGGAACAACAGGTCCATCACAGGTACACGGCAACAGGTCCAACACAAGTACACACCAACACAGGTACACGGCAACAGGTCCAACACAGGTACACGGCAACAGGTCCAACACAGGTACACGGCAACAGGTCCAACACAGGTACACGGCAACAGGTCCAACACAGGTACACGGCAACAGGTCCAACACAGGTACACGGCAACAGGTCCAACACAGGTACACGGCAACAGGTCCAACACAGGTACACGGCAACAGGTCCAACACAGGTACACGGCAACAGGTCCAACACAGGTACACGGCAACAGGTCCAACACAGGTACGGAACAACAGGTCCAACACAGGGAGAAGCACCTTCAGGGCCGGTTTACTTACCTAGAACTAAAACCTTAGTACTTGGCTGAGAAAGTATGGAAAAACCTAGTTCTGGACCAAAAGCAGCCAGCTTTTGTGTGCATTTATATGTTGATAGGAACATACATTTTTTGGAAAGTGTGTGAGTATGTGTGTGTGTGTGTGTGTGTGTGTGTGTAAAAATACCAGAGCAGGTGGCTCAATGCTGATCCAGGCAGGTAACATCATGCTGGGGTTGAGGGCCTGCGTCCCCACACGGAAGTAGACCATCCCACTCGTGTCACACGCCCACACGTTCTGACTGCCGCATGACAGGCTGATGAGTCTGGCATGTCCTGAAAAACCGAACACACAGATGACAACGGGGCAGGGTCACACTGTCACCACACGCGGGTCATGCAGCACATCTGGGAGACATGACATCACAGTATGGACATTTGTCATCAATCCTTGTTGCTATTTCATAAATAAAATATCTAAGAGCCTTGAACTCTGGGTGCTGTTCCTGCATGTTATACTGCTGGGACACTTTATTCATTTCTGGAACAACGATCCAACGTGCCACACGTATTAAAGTGAAAAAGTGAAGTGATTGTCATTGTGTAACACTGCAGCACAGCACACGGTGCACACAGTGAGATGTGTCCTCCGTATTTAACCATCACTCTTGGTGAGCAGTGGGCACCATGACAGGGGACAGTACTTTGCTCAGTGGCACCTTGGCAGATCGCTAGGCCACCACTGCCACCACTATTTAATAATTACTATTATTGGCTAGCGGTCTCCACCAGGGATCTTTAAAATAACAACAATTAGAATTGTACATTTTTATAAAGAAATAAAACCCTGATTTCCAGGAGTTCCCAGTGAGATGAACGGTCTGCACGTATTGGAAATCGGTCTGATCGGAGAGCTCTGATCACTATTGGTGGAAAGATGATTGAATTTGATGTAATTCCTGCTGCACCTTACGAAGTCTTATGTAATCTGCAGCCAGGAGGAGGTGTGGACGGGGGGTCACAGTCAGGGACAGGGGCTAAAAAAAGCTTCTGCACCCTCAGCGAGCCTCAACACACACACACACAGCACCCAAAAACGGGCAAGGTTACAGCTGCCTGCATCATCACATGCTGCTCTATTTCCAGCTCCATCAGGGTGAGTGTTCACACACACACACACACACACACCACACACACACACACCACACACACACCACACACACACACACACACACACACACACACACACACAGTCCGGTTGCTGTGACCTTGAATAAAGAGACGACTAGAGCGCCAGGATGTTCTTACAAACACTACCAGATACGTGGGTCTGACCACAGAAGGCGTGGACCTGAAGCAACACGCCCACCACAGAGTCTTCAGGACATGCTGTGTCCACGTCGCACTGCTCAGTGTGAGAAGCGTGTGAAGGAACGTGAATGGGAGCAGTGGTGGCCTATCAGCTAAGGAAACGTACTCGTAATCGGAATGTTGCCGGAATGGAATCCCAAACCGCAGAGGTGCCACTGAGGTCCCCTTGATCTCGGTCCCGTCCCCACACGCTGCTCCCCGGGCGCCTGTCATGGTGCCCACTGCTCACCAAGAGTGATGGTTAAATACAGAGGACACGTTTCACTGTGTCACCGTGTGCTGCGCTGAAGTCTCGTAACGCCACTGGAACATGAACAGAACACCTGAGCAGCACTGTGGGCTCCAGCTTGACCACCTCCATCCAGCAACTTCATCACGTATTACATAAGCAGCAGCTGCTGCGAGACAAATTTAAAACCCCCACCCGACACCCCCAAACATCATCATCTGGACACACGAGCGCCAAATAACTACCAGCACAAGCGTCTGAAACTACAACAAACTACAAGCACCTTCCAAGACACCTTCACATCACGCCGTGGTGTGGGAGGGACAGTGACCCGGTGGACGCGGAGACACTGTGAGGCAGGACGGCGGTTTGGTGGACCCTCGGGGGACCGTGTGTAAATACGATCATGTGGCCAGCGGGTGCGTCAGCAGCCGCCACCCGACTCCGTCCAGACCGCTGACATTTGACGAAGACATGTCCAGAATGCACCTGCACTCCAAATAGCAACGTGTTTCTACACACGTTCATGTACACAGAACAACACAAACAGAGACGGGGCTGCAAGGTACCAGGTAGAACATGGAACCAGTTCCACAGGTATATGCCAAAGTGCTTAACTGTCATGTGACACCACAGCACATGGTGACATAACCCATCACCCTTACGAGCAATGTGCAGCCATGACAGGCGCCCGGGGAGCAGCGTGTGGGGACCTTGGTGGATCGGGATTAGAACCCGCTAGGCCAACTGGGGACTCACCGAGCTGACTGAGGTCCAGCAGGGTCCAGTGGATGCCGGTGGGACAGCCCGCGCTGAGCGGGCGGATGTGTACGTCCCCGTACAGGTCCAGCCCCCACAATGCATCACTGCAGGCAGAGAGCTGCACCATCTCAGCCTCTGTTGGAAGCTGCACTGTGGAGGGGCGGAGCTGTGCGTCTCTGTCCCAAATGCAGAACAAATCCTTCCGGCTCTGGCCGAGCCACAGGTAGCTTCCTACAAGACCACACACACACACACAAAACACACACACACACAAAACACACAATTCAATTTACTTACACGTGGATACACAAACGCTTTATATTTAATAGCTGCATGTGGGCCGGGAGGAAGGTGCACTGCGTCCTGCAGTTTTATTCCACACTACCTTCTTTTGTAGGGGAGGGCGAGCAGAAAATAAACGCCCATTTAGCAGAAGAGACGGTTCCTCTGGGGACCACGACGTTCCAGTACGTCCCTGAAATGACAGAGTAGAGCTGAGGAATCAACATAATTTAATTGGGGACATCAGTGTGAGTGTCCCCCAAACATTTACATTTACAGAGTTTATCCAGAGCGCCTCATAGTCAGTAGTTACAGGGACAGTCCCCCCTGGAGACACCCAGGGTTAAGTGTCTTGCTCAGGGACACGATGGTGGTAAGTGGGGTTTGAACCTGGGTCTACAGGCGAGTGTGTTACCCGCTAGGCTACTACCACTCATTGCTTCTCAGCATCCACTCTGATCTGATCTGCATTAAACACCAGCCAACCGAGCCGCGCTGTGATTGGTCCAGAGTTAATCATGTGTCGGGCGGGGATCAGGCTCATACCAATCAGGCTGCCCTTGGCCACGTGGAAGTCGTTGCGTCCCGAGGCGATCCACACGCCGCTGGCGCTGGCGGTGATGAGGCTGGGCTGTCCCTGGGACTGCTGGGAGAGGAACGCCACGCGCAGACATTCTGCCACGCGCTCCACGGGCACCCGCGTCGCCGTGGCAACACTCTGAGTGGCGTGTATGAGCGTCTGGAACAGGCTGCCTTGGTCGAAGACCACGTAGTCGGTGATGCTCACCTGTCACGATATGATATGGACACCAGTCCTTCAAGTTGTTTCTGCTTATTTTATACATGATCATTACAAATATTAACATTTTACGTTATAAATTTTAAGGGTGAGAACCATATTGCCGTAAATGAGATTTTGGCAACTTCTCAGGAGAGCAAAGACAAATAAATAGACCCTCTATTGTGTGTTGATTTCATTCTTTATAACACATTTCTGTATGATGACAGAATACATAATGAGCAACATTTTATTTGAAATAATACATTTTAAATTTCTGAATTAGTCACAAGCGCCTGCTTCTGTGGATTCAGTGTAAAGTCATTTGATTTTTTGTTTAATAACTTTATCCATGTCCTTTTGCCAAAAAAGAAGCTGATCAGTAACTTTCATTTGAACGATTCACCTACAGCCGCATGGTTCTCATCCATCAGTAACATGAACTTGACATTTGAGAGATATAGATCAATATCCACAACACAAAGACATTTACATGTTTACCAGACGTCCTTATCCAGAGAGACTTACAGTCAGTAGTTACAGGGACAGTCCCCCCCTGGAGACACTCAGGGTTAAGGGACACAATGGTAGTAAGTGGGGTTTGAACCCGGATCTTCTGGTTCGTAGGCGAGTGTGTTACCCGCTAGGCTACTACCACCCTACACACACACACACACACACACACACACACACAGGGTGTTGCCATGGGGCGTGTGTCTGCTGACCTGCCACCAGTGCTGATCTTCTCCCTGAGGCTGTTTGGTTGTGACTCCGGTCCTGAACCACAGTCTCCCGCTGGTGTCCAGCGACCACAGGGTGCAGTTCTCGCCCAGGGCGATGCACATGGGCTCCATGCCCTGGATCTCACTGCACCACAGAACCAGACACAGCAAGCGAGCGAGACCTCGCGGGTATTTACATCAGCCGAACGGTGTACATACAAGCTCACACTTGTAAAGTAGCGCGACGCCTGGCTGCTCATCCTCAGCGAGCAGGTAACAGGTCTACAGTCCATTTCAAGTCTGATATTTGCATTTGGAATCTGTTGCTGTCAATATGATATGAATCCACTGAGGTGGCGTATAGAATTCTGAAAATAATCGGAATTGTGTCCATGTCCCAATAATGTAGATCAACTTGAAAAGCAGAAAAAGAGTCCATCATTGTGATAATGCATGCAGGACTCCTGTTCCACCATCCGCTCGACTGTACAAATTCCACAAATTTTATAAATGGACCAGCAAACCCGGAACCAGAACCCAGAAGTGCTTTGACAAACATTTTATTCTCACGTACTAAAGATCAAAATAAGGCTGACAGGCATTTCATATCTTTCCATGTACAACTATGGTGTAGAAATGTTATTTTTGTGTGTGTGGGTGTGAGAATGACCTGATTTTGTCGTTTTTCCACACCTCTCCCTCGGCGCAGTACGAGCTGAGCCCCTCCCGGTAGAACAGCCCCCTCTGCTCGCTCATCGCCCAGACCACGCCCCCACGGGCACACACCTGCGCCAGGGGACACGGGCACTCCACCCGCACGGCACGCGCACACGGCCGGTCCACGCTCAGGCCTGCACACACACATCACTCCTTCGTTAGAAACACTACATCAGCCGCAGGACACAGATCAAGTCAATATATTTAAAAAAAAAATAAAAAAATCTAATTATAATATAAATACATCTAATTATTTTTAGCGGTATTCACTATAAACCCCAGAACCAAGATTCCAACTCCCAAAAAAACAAAAAAAAAACAAACCTTTTACACAATTTCCGACCTCACACTTCACCGGGACTTTATCAAATAATCACGTCATGGCGTACAATTCCAAAAACGTCCTTCACAACATCAGACTGCACAGTGCGACCTTTTCTGCATGTCTGATTATACGATTAAAGACATGACGTGTGACGACTGCGCTACGATGCAAAACAAAAAACGCCACTGAGACGTACTGTATATTAGAAATTAATGTTGTCATAGAAACCGTTCTACGGTTGTGTCAAGTATTTAAGATTGATTCTGTGTTCAGACACGGTCTCCATCGGGGAGTTATTGTGTGTTATTAAAGGTCACGGATGTCACACAGAGTGTCAACGAAGTAACAATGAAGTATATGCAACTTCATTACACGAGACATGATTCAGGGGACGGTACTGGCTGTAATGATGCTGTTTGCAGTAAAGGTGGGATTATGAAAATGTGGGATTTGTGGGAATAACCTGCTTATGTAAAGCCTGAGGTATGATCTCTGCTTTGGCTGCACGCACACTTCCTAAAACGAGCCGGCGAATGTCATGGTCTACGCCTGTTTGGCCCTGCCTGGTGAATGCATACAGCGCCCCCTGCTGGTGGACGACAGGGAACAGACCAATTTAATATAGAAACTAATCAATATTCAATGACTCAAAAACACAACACGGTGCACACGTGTAGCCAGAAAAACCGGGAGGGGAGAAGAGCGCTCACCTGTCTGCAGGTACACGTCTCCGTTGGTGCGGACGATCCAGGCGCTGTCTTCGCTCAGGGCCACGAAGGCCGTCTCGGTCAGGGCTTTGTACCAGTGCCTCTTGCCTTTGATGGTGACTTTGCCGCAGGCGTACGCCGTCATGCTCTTCTGCTCCACCTTCCACAGCAGCGCGCCTGAAACCATCGGCCAGCATCAGCCCCGCCTCACCCTTCTCCCTCATCCAGGGCAACACTCCTCATATCTCCCTCACCTGTGGGGGACAGCGCCACCTGCTGGACGTTCTCCTCGAACCGCTGCCAGCACAGGCCCCCGTTGGGCAGGGGACTGCAGTACAACGTGCCTTTAAAGTCCAGACACCACACATGCCGATCGGTCACCACCAGGCTCAGGATTCCACAGCCAGGGCCGGAGTAGCCCATCCAGCTTTCTGCCATCTGGCAGAAAACAGAAGCCGAGGCGCCATCACGTCACCACTTTTATTTTATAGAAAGACGGGTTTTAGGATGATGTATATATGCTTGGTGATCTTCTAGTTAAAAAGTGACGTTGGCAGACTGATCTGACCACAGCGTTCGGAATGACACACGCGTTTATACTGCGCTTTGTAGCTGCGTTCGATTCCGCCGCTCGCGGATGAACGCTGGTGCTGAACGCCTGTGTGGACGCTCCGAAATACGGTCAGTGTTTACATTTACATTTTACATTTACAGCATGTACCAGACGCCCTTATCCAGAGCGCCTTACAGTCAGTAGTTACAGGGACAGTCCCCCCCTGGAGTGTGGTAGTAGCCTAGTGGCTGTGAACCAGAAGACCCGGGTTCAAGTCCCGCTTACTACCATTGTGTCCCTGAGCAAGACACTTAACCCTAAGTTGTTCCAGGGGGGGGACTGTCCCTGTAACTACTGATTGTAAGTCACTCTGGATAAGGGCGTCTGGTAAATGCTGTAAATGGAGTGTCCTGCTCAGGGACACAATGGTAGTAAGTGGGGTTTGAACCTGGGTCTTCTGGTTCATAGGCGAGTGTGTTACAGCCAGTGTTCAGGTGTGAACGAGGCCTTAACATAATGTGACTTAAAACCATTAAAATGTTTTACTGTCTTGAAATGAATTCATAAAAGACGTATGTTAAGTGTTTTTTTTATAGCTGGCATCTGTATGGAAAGTGAAGAATACCAGAAATTAATATGTTTTTGGATATGGTACAGATCAGATCTCATGATTAAGGATAGAAAATCGATATTTTTTAGCTATCTTTCAGCTAAAAGCTAGATCCCTCACTGATTTTCACCGGATTGTCCTCAGACTAGTCCTACATACGTCTGGAAAGTCACCTGGTCGGACTTGTGCAGTCGTGCCTCCTCCTGCTCCTGGTGCCTGGTCCCCCGAAGTTGCAGCTCCTCGACCGCATCCTTCAGCGTATTCCGGGAAGCGGAGGCGGGCAGCCCGTGACCGTAGATGTCCTCCTCGTCACTAGAGGGCGATGGCGAGGGCTCAGGCGAGGGGGTGTAGCCCAGCGGCCGGATGGGCAGGTCCAGCTCCAGGTCTCCCAGGCGGCTGGAGGTCGGGGGGTCGTCCTCTGCGTGTTCTGGCTCCTGTGACGTCAGCGTGTAGGGGAAGGTGCACTTCAGCAGCAGGTCCACGTCGGGGGTCACGACCTCTGTGGAGTCCGCTTTCGAGCCGTCAGCATCTGCGTTTTCTGACTCGTGATTCATCTGCTGCTCCACTTCATGGGTGCGGGTGAGAGGTTCTAGCTGAAAGGCCTCTGAAGCCTCTAGCGCCAGCTCCGACGGGCCTGTGGAACCGGCAGGGTCACAGGGGTCGGCGGGGAGGGAGTGCGAGTACGCCACCTCATGGTCGGGCGTGCCGCTGCTTTGGAAGTCCGTGAGGTCTGAAGCCGGTTCGCTCATGGGGGTGCTGCTCAGCTCACTGCTGGCCACAAAAACGCTCTCCGACCAGCTGTTACGCTCCGAAACGCGGTTGCCACGGCTACCACTATCTGCGTGGGGGGGAACACACAACAAGAAGGGGTTTAACGAATGTGACCTCATCATACCGGTAACATACCACGGTCGTATTGGACAATCACCAACCCTGCACTGACACCACCTGATGGCTCACTCTACCCTCTCTCTATCACTCCCTCCCAACGTTTCTTCCCCCCTTTTTTCTCTCTCCTAGACTGTTTTTTGTGTGGAGTTTTTCCCCTGTGTGCAGAAGGGTCAAGTGTTGGGGTGTCGACTGTAGGGCCTGTCAAAGTCCATTGAGACGTACTGTATGTAATTATGGGCTATATAAGAAATAAATGTGTGGGCGGAGCCACTAGTCTCACCCTGCCGTCTCCTCCTGCCCTTCTTCTTCACCTTGATGGCTTTGACCACCAACTCCTGCTGCAGGTCCTCGTGGGTCAGGGTGCTGTAGCGGCTGCTGGACAGGTCAGAGGTCGAGACGTCACTGGTGCCCGCCGTGTCCACGGACGTCACCGAACTGCTGCGGCTGAACACCAAGACGTCGCCCTCCTCCATCTTCTCCCCCTCCAGGGGGAACCGCGCGCCGTCTTCCAGCACCTCCTCCACCAACTCCACGTCCTCCACGTCCGGTTCGGACACGATGGCCATGGTCCTGATTGGCTGAGCCGTCTCCACGGCGCCGTTGGGTGGGAGCAGAATGGTGGGGGTGGAGAGAGGGGAGGTGAGGCGTAGAGAGAGGTCCGACACTGACGAGAAAGAGAGAGTAAGTTAGGTGTTTCTCTGCAGATTACTTATTTGTTAATTTTTTTAATAAGTTTGGTTGCTGAGATCCAATAGGGGGCAGTGGTGGCCTAGCGGTTAAGGAAGCGCCCCGTAAACAGAAGGTTGCCGGTTCCAATCCCAAAGTACCACTTAGGTTCACACACACTGCTCCCCGGGCGCCTGTCATGGCTACCCACTGCTCACCAAGGGTGATGGTTAAATACAGAGGACACATTTCACTGTGCGCACCGTGAGCTGTGCTGCAGTGTTTCACAATGACCATCACTTCACTTTACTCGAATTCTCTCATTCTGCACAGCTGCCCCATAAATGTACGTACAGCTGGAGGAGAGACCCTCGGGGCAGTTGGATATCCGAACAACGTCCCGGTCTCCTTTCAGGATAAAGATCTCGTTTTCCGTGCATGACACGGACACGATGTCCCCGCAGCTCTCCAGCCCACCGACGATGACCTGCCACAAACAAAAACAAACCGCATTCTGCATTATACTGCATTACTGCACATGCAGTGCAACGGGGAAGCATCGGTTTTAACTCATCCTAATTTATCACAATTAGATAGAATCACAGATCAAATCCTGGTCTTGTGGACGGTGGAGACCTCTAGTATGTCCCCACACTCTGGTCCCCGCCGCCTTTACCTGATTGGTGCAGTCCAGCACGTAGACGCTGTACTCGTTCCAGCTGAGCAGCCATCCCTCCTTCAGGAAGCAGGAGACCACGCCCAGCTGCCGGTCGCAGGGCCGGCACCCCCCGGCGGGGCTGGGGCGGGGGAAGAGCTCGAACTGCGGCACCTCCTGGTTGAAGAGCGGTTTCAGCACGTGGGTCTCGCCCACGCGGCCCCTCACGTCCGTACGCCAGAGGCGGAGACCGGGCCGCGCCGCGAACACCAGCAGGTCGCTCTGTTTACACAGAGCCGGCTGGAAGCAGGCGCCAAACCTGCCGTTGCTGCAACGCGGTAAAGTTCATGTTAGAGCCGATCCGAACCGGTGTGTGTATATGTGTGCGTGCAAATGTGTGTGTGTGCAAATGTGTGTATATATGTATATATGTGTGTATATATATATGTGTGTGTGTATGTTTGTATGTATATGTGTGTGTGTGTATATAAGTGTGTGTATATATATGTGTGTATGTTTGTGTATGTATGTATATATGTATGTATGTATGTATATGTGTGTGTATATAAGTGTGTGTGTGTATATATATGTGTGTATGTTTGTGTATGTATGTATATATGTATGTATGTATATGTGTGTGTGTATATAAGTGTGTGTGTGTATATAAGTGTGTGTGTGTATAAGCGTGTGTGTATATATATATGTGTGTATGTTTGTGTATATAAGTGTGTGTGTGTGTATATAAGTGTGTGTGTGTGTATAAGCGTGTGTGTATATATATGTGTGTATGTTTGTGTATGTATGTATATATGTATGTGTGTATATATGTGTGTGTGTGTGTATATGTGTATTTGTGTATGTATGTATGTATGTATGTATGTATATGTATGTGTGTGTATAAGTGTGTGCGTGTGTGTATAAGCGTGTGTGTATATAAGTGTGTGTGTATAAGCGGGGAGAAGGCGGGGTTAGACATGTCAGACGTGTGCAACTATTTCAACGTGAATGAAGACGACAAAACAAAGGCCAACTGCAAATTGTCAAGCGAAAATGTCCAGAGGCTCAAAAGGTAGCGCATTTAACACAAGTAATTTAACCAAGAACCTAAAATACAAAGAGTTTATCCTGCTTTAAACCAACACACAGACGAGAGAAAATGTCCAGAGATCCACGTGCTGTGGAAATAACACAGGAAATTATCGAATGTCCAGCCACTCTCGGAGGTAGAAAGTGTGGGGTTCCTGCGTCTCCACCACGTTCTTATATAAATAATAAAACAAATAAATTTTCTTAATTCCAAACTAGTCCCTTGGTTTTTTTGTTAAATTAAATTATATGATTAAAGCTGTTACCTGTAAATTTAAATCCTGTTTTTATTGAGTACTCTGTATCGCTATCGATAAAAACGGAGCCTGAATCGGCCTGAATTTGAGCCAAGTTGTAATATGTAAATATATATTGCAGTATTGCAGCGACTTCTTCCTCCACTACGCAGTGGCGTGCAGGTTTATTGCTCCTGTTTAACGCGCACTCTGCGTAATTTAACATGGTTTAAGCACGCCTGACTTGGGCGTGGCTGCACAGTCCTGCTGTAACCGGGCCGAGAGCTGGTCCTCGTCACGTGGAGGTGGCGGCGTGGACGCTACCTTTTGCGGGGCTTGGTGCCCAGCTGTTGGATCGACTGCTCCTGGGTGTAGAAGAGCAGGGATCTCTGGCAGGAGGACACCAGCAGCACCTTCTGACTGTAGTCCAGCTGTACGATGGCTGATGGTTCTTCCAGTAAGACCACGGGGTTGCACACGCCCTGGAACGCGTTGAAGAGCGTTAGCGCCAGCCCGACACCAACCTGAACCTCCGTTCTCCAGACGCACCTGGTCCAGGTCCACAGCAGAATACACCACTTTTCCTTTATCGTCTCCGGAAAACAGCTTCATCCCGTTAGGGCTCCAGGCCAGGGCCGTCACCGAGCTCTTGTGCAGGCCGACCACGTCGAAGCGCCTCAGCTGCCCCGCCCCCAATAAAAAAAATCATTAATCACGTCCACGGCGGATTAATGAGCTGAATATGGGGGTGAAAGGTGAAGTTCTGAGGGTGAAAAGGCAGGGTGACCAGGCAACGGACTATTGTAACTCTCTCCTGGCCGGAGCCTCTGCGGTCACCATAAAACCCCTCCAGATGATCCAAAATATGGCATCTTCATCTTCAACCAGCAGAAACACACCCACATCCCGCCTCCTCTCACCTCTCTCCACCGGCTCCCGGTAGCTGCTCGCATCGAGTTTAAATCCTTGATGGTGCCTACAGGGCTGTACATGGAAGTTCTCCCTCTTACACCAACAGATACACTCCTGCACGCCCTCTCAGATCTACACACGAAACCAGACTAAAAATCCCCTCTTCACGGGGTCAAAAAGTATTTCAGACGTTTGATTCAGAATCAAACACACACATACACACTCACAAAAAAAACCTTGTCTAGCACTTAACAATTCCCAGCATGCTCTATTCCTGACAAGTTCGGCCTTATCAGGACTCTTAGTTTTATAAACTCAAAATCTATAGAAACCGAAAGAGAATTGCTGGTGTTTTCCTCTTGTAAGTCGCTTTGAATAGAAGCATCTGGAGGGTAAAGTAAAGTAAAGTAAAGTAAAGTAAAGTTTTACCTGTTTGTTCCTGCCCGGCAGCTGCGAGACCAGCTGGAAGAGGGACACGCGTCCGGACGCCGTCCCCACCGCCACCAGGTCGTCAAAGCAGCTCAGCAGCTTGACGGCGGTGATGGGCTCCGACTTGCCCTGCGTGGAGCGGAGAGGCAGCGGTCAGGGCGCGGCGGCGGCAGTGGGCGGGGTCGGCCGGCCGCCGCCGCCCGCCTCCTCACCTCCAGGTTGTACTTGTTCATCTGGCCGATCCTCCGGCAGTACAGGTACAGCATGCCGATGCTGCTGCCCACGGCGATGTAGTCGCCGCTGCTGTCCAGCGCCGTCAGGTAGACCAGCGCCGAGCGGAAGCCGCGCTGCACCTTGGCGGGGATGGCGTTGAGCAGGTAGTAGAGCGGGCAGAACTCCCGCAGCGGGAGGGCGGGGTTCTGCGTTGCCATGGCTACTTCACCACACCCTGGGAAGGAAATGCAATGTAATAACTCATCATCTTACCCGCTTACTTTAATTTTTTACTTATGTTCTATTTATCTTTGTTTAAAACCCGAGCTTAAATGTGCATCTGCTGGTTTTGATCCATACGTTGCCACACCGTAGCTGTATAGTGACAATAAAGACATCAATTTATCGATCCATCCATCATTCGCATGCTCCTCATCACAAGAATGCATAACGGACAACATGTAAATATATAATCGAGCTTCCCCGGAGCATCCCTTCTGGGCAACCATGAATTATTGATTTAATTGGGGGAGAAAGTGGCCCTAACGAGGAAATAATCAGTGAAGATCGACCAAGCCCCGCGTCCGTCCGTCATGGCGTTATTCTCAGCCTACAGGAGGACCGTGACGTGGGTGCCGGTCACAGTTCTGCTGCTGCAGGAGGCCTCTGGCGTCTTCATTCACCATCTCCATCCATCTAAAATCTAGAACTAAAATCTACACGGAAGAAGCGCGGACGACCGCTGGAGAAGTTAGCAGCGTCGCCGCTAGCCTCGACGTAACAGCGGCTTACGGTCTCAGGAAATCCTCCGCGACGTTAGCAGCGGCGTCGTGCTGGGAACGCCGTCCGAATCCGCGGCCGACGCCGCCCGCCGCTGCCGCCATGCCGTCAACAACAAACACCGAGACTGGCGGCTCGGCTCGCACTTCCGGGTCATGTCACGTGGGTCGGCGGGGCTCTCCCATTGGTCAACATCCTGCAGCGAGTCCGGGCAGAAGCAACACCGGGGACCCAGTCCTGTTCCAAATATCCAGGAATCTGGAAGAGATGCAGATAATATCATACACCATGCCTCATCTTTTCAGAGAAACTTTAATTTACGCTCATAGTTAATTAACAGAGGAGAGTGTGTGCTAGTCTAACCCTCTGTGGGTACTAACTAGTCCAAATAAAACCCCCCAGGGGATCCCACACTGAAATTCCCTGTTGCACTTTATAGTTGTTGTTAATAACTGTGCATCCAATTGCTGGCAACAAATCCTGAAAAGAGAGGTATTGTGCAATATCGTAAAGCATAAGGCTTGTGACTGTAATTATTAGAAGTGAAGTGTTTGTCACATGTGTTACACAGCAGCACAGCACACAGTGCACACAGTGAAATTTGTCCTCTGCATTTAACCCATCACCCTGAGTGAGCAGTGGGCACCACCCGGGGAGCTGTGTGTGGGGACGGTGCTTTGCTCAGTGGCACCTTGGCAGATCGGGATTCGAACCGGCAACCTTCTGATTACAGGGCCACTTCCTTAACCGCTAGGCCACCACTAGTTTCCTGGTTTAAAATGTATGAAAACCTCAGCAAACTTTTAAAGAAGTAATGCGTATTGACGCTAGGTTTGTGTTTTTAATAAAAATGTTTGCTGGTTGACTATGTCACATGGTTTAAGTGAATCAGGCTGTGATATCCATCATGCAGGGCCACATCTAAGCATTAAAGGGCCATTTCTGCAAATGATAAGAAATATGCTTTGAGCAATTGAGGATGGGTTCCCCTTGCTGAGTCTTATTCTAGTCATATAATTATGAAGGTTTTCTTCGTCTGTGTCACTTTGAGCACAGTACCTCATTTACGTGCACTGCAAAAAGCGAACTCACACATCACCAATTCTGCCTTCTTTGCACTTGCTGCCTGTGCTCCTTACCAAAATGTGGTAAATCCTGCACGTTTCCCGCACGTAGACTGTGGAATCAGGATCACCCCAACATTAGTTTTTACCTTTTTTAACCCTTCTAATAATCACATAGTGGGGCAGTGGGGACCTAGCGGTTAAGGAAGTGGACCCGCAATCAGGAGGTTGCCACTGAGGTCCACTTGATCTCGGTTCCGTCCCCACACACCTGTCATGGTACCCACTGCTCACCAAGGGTGATATACAGAGGACACGTTTCACAGTGTCACTGTGTGCTGTGCTGCAGCGTTTCAAAATGACTTTGCTTTTCACTAATAATATATATATAATTATATATCATACAATGTGCTTAATAAAAAACAATAAATATTTCCATGACATGACATCCTTCGAAGTGACTAAAGGGTAAAGAACATTTAAGACATTTGGCAGACGCCCGTATCCAGAGCGACTTACAACGTGCTTTCATGTTACCATTGATGAAGTAATCAGTTCTAGTTCACTAAAAACCAGGAATACAACGAAAAAGGGGGCATGTCAGTCTTTGACGCTCCACGTATAGAGTCGTTTATTTGATGGTTTATTGGCTGGGTTGAGTGTTTATGCCGGACGTTAGAGCCCAAATGAAGGCGCCAGGGCCGCAGTTTCAGCCACCGCAGCCACCTCCACATATAGAATTGTTTATTTGACGGTTTACGTTACAGCCCCAATGGAGGCGTCAGGGCCACAGTTTTAGCCACCGCAGCCACCTCCACATATAGAATTATTTATTTGACGGTTTATGCCAGACGTTAGAGCCCCAATGGAGGCGTCAGGGCCGCAGTTTTAGCCACCGGAACCATCTACACGTATAAGCTGGCTTATTTGACGGTTTATTGGTCGGGTTGAGTGTTTATGCCGGACGTTAGAACCCCAATGGAGGCGCCAGGGCCGCAGTTTCAGCCACCGGAGCCACCTCCACGTATAAAATGATTTAGTTGACGGTTTATTGGCCGGGTTGAGTGTTTATGCCGGACGTTAGAGCCCCAATGGAGGCGCCAGGGCCGCAGTTTCAGCCACCGGAGCCACCTCCACGTATAAAATGATTTAGTTGACGGTTTATTGGCCGGGTTGAGTGTTTATGCCGGACGTTAGAGCCCCAATGGAGGCGCCAGCGCCGCAGTTTCGCCATTTAAAGAGCCGGAAGCGGAAAGCGCGTCACATGACGCCTCGCTCCGCCGCGGCTCTGGGTAGCATCCTGCTCTCTGTACGGTCACAGTTCCCGATCATGTCCCGGCCTGATCGATATTCGTCCAAGACGAGCCGCCCGCGTAGCCCCGACCGCGCCTGAGGGTCACAGCCGGGTCACGACGCCGAGCTCGTTAGCACGCTTCAGCCGTTTCCCAGCAGTCAAAATGGCGGACAACGACGACGGCGGCGGCAACAAGTCCGGGGCCAGAGCGGCGGAGGCCGCCAGCGGCGACGCGGTGCTGTCGCTCGGCCAGCTGGTGGTCGCCGGGGAGATTTTCCGGGGAGCGGCCTCGGAGCAGCCCGCCGCGGGTCAGTACGAACACGGCGTGGTCGCGTCGTACGTGGAGGCGGCGGAGAGCGCCGTGGGCGCCGCCACCACCATCATCTACGTGCAGCCGGACGGCAGCTTCGTCGAGGGCTCGGGTCTGACCGCGGAGGAGCAGAAGCAGCTGGTGGAGCAGCTGGCTCAGCAGCAGCTCGTCCCGGTGTCGGAGAGCGAGGCGGCCCGCATCTTCGAGCAGAGCCAGGCCGCCAAGCCCCCGGCGGCCCACGGCTGCGCCCTGGCCCCGGTGGAGGTGCAGCAGGTCATCGAGCACGTCAGCAAGTCGCAGCAGCTCCAGCAGCACGCCGCCGTCCCCGTGGTGCACAACGCGTCGCAGCGGCTGCAGAGCGTCGCCAAGCAGGTGGCGCTTCAACAGTCCCAGAACGGGACCCGGGTGGCGCCGCAGAAGGTCGGTGGTCCAAAAGTAGCTAGACATCCAGATCATGACCCAGGAGACATTTACAGCATTTACCAGACGCCCTTATCCAGTAGTTACAGGGACAGTCCCCCCCTGGATACACCCAGGGTTAAGTGTCTTGCTCAGGGACATGATGGTAGTAAGTGGGATTTGAACCTGGGTCTTCTGGTTCATAAGTGAGTGTGTTATCCACTAGGCTACTACCACCCACATAGAAGTCCCAGGTTCGAACCCCACTAACTACCATGGTGTCCTTTAGCAGGACACTGAACCCTGAGCGTCTCCTGGCGGACTGTCCCGGTCACTACTGGCTGTAAGTCTGGACAAGGTCGATAAGGGCATCTGGGATGTAAACGTACTTTGCCTTCTTGCGTGTTAATGAAGAATTTATCAGTAAATGAGGAAAACGTTCTCTTTGCTGGGTAGCTGCTGCTCTGGTGAAGGAATCTGAGCACGAATTTTTAATACACGATACCGAGCTTTGTCCAGAATAAGCTTATATTCCCAGGATATATTGTAATAAATATCTACTGCACGGTGGAGTCATTTTTGGCAACAGTGAAACTATTTAAAGGTTTTTAATCTTCAGAAAAGTTCAGAAACTGTGAATCAAATGAATAATCCTGAAGTCAATTGATATGTAGAGACGTGGTAGAAAAACCGTCCCAACTCTGTAAACTAATGATCAATCCCTTACAAGCAATAAATCTACAAAGTTTTATTTGCTGCTATTTACCAGAGCGAGTAGTTACAGGGACGGTCCCCCCCTGGTGTCCTGCTCAGGGACACTGCTCAGTGGGACTTGAACCTGGGAAGCAGGTGTCCTCCCCACTAGGTCACTACCACCCTGGTGACAGAACCACTCGCATCGTATATGAACGTAGATAAACTGTTTAACCCTTTTGTATGTTGTTGATTTAATCAGTGAAATAATAATTAACAGCAGAAATAATGATGCGTATTTGACCGCTTTGGTTCCTCCTTGTTCTCCCACAGCCGGTGGAAACCATTCACATCCAGGTCCAGGTTCCGGTCAGCGCCGAGGCCAGCGAGACCCTCTTGCAGTCCAAACCAGTGGTTGTCACTCAAGCTGTGGGTAAAGCCACCACTGGTGTGGCGGTCTCCAGTCCCCAGATCATTCACATCACGCCGTTGCCGGGGCAACAGCAATACTTCCTGCAGAGCCCCGGCGAGCCGCCCATCCAGCTCCTCCTGCAGAGGCCGACCCCTGTGGTCAGCAACGTCATCCCGGTGCTGCAGAAACCAGTCGTCCAGACCCCTGTCAACGGTGCGCAGGTGTCTTCACCTGTCCCTGCACCACCACCGGTGACCACGCCCCCTAGACCTGCCCAGCCCACGGTTACCCCGACAGAGGAGAAGAAGCCAAAGGGAAGAAACCGGTCCAAAAAACCCCAGAAGGTGCAGACACGCTCCGGCAGAGTGTCCCGTCCTCCAAAGCACAAGGTGAAAGACTACAAGTTCATCAAAACTGAGGACCTGGCCGACAGCCACCAGTCAGACTCGGACGATTACTCTGAGATCAGCGTGGACGAGGAAGAGGAGGCCAAGAGGAAGGTCTCTGACGTCAACTTCAACCTCACACCCAAAGCTTTCAAGTGTGAGACCTGCGATAAGTCCTACATTGGCCTGGGGGGTCTGTCCAGACACTACAAACTCAACCCCTCCCACGGGAGCGTCCAGATCTCCACCGCTGCCCCCTGCCCGGCAGCAAAGATCCTGGCGGTCAGCGAGAGGGGCGGAGCCATAAAGAGTGATGCCGTTGCACCGCAGGGTGTCTTAAAGGTCTAGAATGAACTTCATCATAATGCTTTTGGAAAATGTACTTTTCATGTATTGCTATGAAAAAAGAGTAATGCAGATCTGTGAAATGAAACAATAATACAGTTTAGACCATTAGAACTTAGAACTTTTAATAACATTGTAAATAACTGCAGTAAGAAACCGCAATGTTAATTCCTGGACAGGTTCAGCACCGGGGACCTGGCATCCCCAGAGGCCCAGGAAGGCCAGGGCGTCCCCGAATCGCAGGACGTCCACGAAAGCGAGGGCGGCCTGGACGTCCTCCAAAACCCCCAGGAGACGAAAGCTTGGAGCAGCAGGCACTCCGGCGCAGGGCACGACTCCGCGAGGTACGTCGCCTAAAAAATTGGCTTAATGGCGGCAATCCGCGAGTCCGCGAGGTACGTCGCCTAAAAAAGTGGTTTAGCGGCAGCAGGCCACGACTCCGCGAGGTACGTTGCCAGAAACTGCGGTTTAACGGCAGCAGGCCGCGACTCCGCGAGGTACGTCGGCGGAAAACGCGGTTTAATGGCGGCAGGCCGCGACTCCGCGAGGTACATCGCCTAAAAAAGCGGTTTAATGGCGGCAGGCCTCGCGGTACAGCGGCAGGCCTCGCGGTACTTCGCGGTACATCGCCTAAAAAAGCGGTTTAATGGCGGCAGGCCGCGACTCCGCGAGGTACGTTGCCTAAAAAAGTGGTTTAGCGGCAGCAGGCCGCGACTCCGTGAGGTACGTTGCCAGAAGCTGCGGTTTAACGGCAGCAGGCCGCGACTCCGCGAGGTACGTCGGCAGAAAACGCGGTTTAACGGCGGCAGGCCGCGACTCCGCGAGGTATGTAGCCAGAAAACGCGGTTTAACGGCGGCAGGCCACGACTCCGCGAGGTATGTAGCCAGAAACGCGGTTTTTAACGGCGGCAGGCCACGACTCCGCGAGGTACGTCGCCTAAAAAATTGGCTTAATGGCGGCAATCCGCGAGTCCGCGAGGTACGTCGCCTAAAAAAGTGGTTTAGCGGCAGCAGGCCACGACTCCGCGAGGTACGTTTGCCAGAACCTGCGGTTTAACGGCAGCAGCCGCGACTCCGCGAGGTACGTCGGCAGAAAACGCGGTTTAACGGCGGCAGGCCGCGACTCCGCGAGGTACGGCGCCTAAAAAAGCGGTTTAATGGCGGCAGGCCTCGCGGTACAGCGGCAGGCCTCGCGGTATTTCGCGGTACATCGCCTAAAAAAGCGGTTTAATGGCGGCAGGCCGCGACTCCGCGAGATACGTTGCCTAAAAAAGTGGTTTAGCGGCAGCAGGCCGCGACCTCCGTGAGGTACGTTGCCAGAAAACTGCGGTTTTAACGGCGGGCAGGCCGCGACTCCGCGAGGTACGTCGGCAGAAAACGCGGTTTAACGGCGGCAGGCCGCGACTCCGCGAGGTATGTAGCCAGAAAACGCGGTTTAACGGCGGCAGGCCACGACTCCGCGAGGTATGTAGCCAGAAAACGCGGTTTTACGGCGGCAGGCCGCGACTCCGCGAGGTACGTCGCCTAAAAAAGCGGTTTAACGGCGGCAGGCCGCGACTCCGCGAGGTACGTCGCCAGAAAACGCGGTTTAACGGGCGGCAGGCCGCGACTCCGCGAGGTACGTCGCCAGAAAACGCGGTTTAACGGCGGCAGGCCGCGACTCCGCGAGGTACGTCGGCAGAAAACGAGGTTTAACGGCGGCAGGCCGCGACTCCGCGAGGTACGGCGCCTAAAAAAAGCGGTTTTACGGCGGCAGGCCGCGACTCCGCGAGGTACGTTGCCTAAAAAAGTGGTTTAGCGGCAGCAGGGCCGCGACTCCGTGAGGTACGTTGCCAGAAACTGCGGTTTAACGGCAGCAGGCCGCGACTCCGCGAGGTACGTCGGCAGAAATGCGGTTTAACGGCGGCAGGCCGCGACTCCGCGAGGTACGTCGGCGGAAAACGCGGTTTAATGGCGGCAGGCCGCGACTCCGCGAGGTACGTCGGCGGAAAACGCGGTTTAATGGCGGCAGGCCGCGACTCCGCGAGGTACGTTGCCTAAAAAAGTGGTTTAGCGGCAGCAGGCCGCGACTCCGCGAGGTACGTTGCCAGAAACTGCGGTTTAACGGCAGCAGGCAGCGACTCCGCGAGGTACGTCGGCAGAAAACGCGGTTTAACGGCGGCAGGCCGCGACTCCGCGAGGTACATCGCCTAAAAAAGTGGTTTAGCGGTAGCAGGCCGCGACTCCGCGAGGTACGTCGGCAGAAAACGAGGTTTAACGTCGCAAGAAACTGCGGTTTAACGGCGGCAGGCCGCGACTCCGCGAGGTACGTCGCCTAAAAAAGCGGTTTAATGGCGGCAGGCCGCGACTCCGCCAGGTACGTCGCCAGAAGACGCGGTTTAACGGCGTGCAGGTCGCGACTCCGCGAGGTACGGCGCCTAAAAAAAGCGGTTTAACGGCGGCAGGCCGCGACTCCGCGAGGTACGTCGGCAGAAAACGAGGTTTAACGGCGGCAGGCCGCGACTCCGCGAGGTACGGCGCCTAAAAAAAGCGGTTTAACGGCGGCAGGCCGCGACTCCGCGAGGTACGTCGGCAGAAACGAGGTTTAACGGCGGCAGGCCGCGACTCCGCGAGGTACGGCGCCTAAAAAAGCGGTTTAATGGCGGCAGGCCTCGCGGTACAGCGGCAGGCCTCGCGGGGTACTTCGCGGTACATCGCCTAAAAAAGCGGTTTCATGGCGGCAGGCCGCGAACTCCGCGAGGTACGTTGCCTAAAAAGTGGTTTAGCGGCAGCAGGCCGCGACTCCGTGAGGTACGTTGCCAGAAGCTGCGGTTTAACGGCAGCAGGCCGCGACTCCGCGAGGTACGTCGGCAGAAAACGCGGTTTAACGGCGGCAGGCCGCGACTCCGCGAGGTATGTAGCCAGAAAACGCGGTTTAACGGCGGCAGGCCACGACTCCGCGAGGTATGTAGCCAGAAAACGCGGTTTAACGGCGGCAGGCCACGACTCCGCGAGGTACGTCGCCTAAAAAATTGGCTTAATGGCGGCAATCCGCGAGTCCGCGAGGTACGTCGCCTAAAAAAGTGGTTTAGCGGCAGCAGGCCACGACTCCGCGAGGTACGTTGCCAGAAACTGCGGTTTAACGGCAGCAGGCCGCGACTCCGCGAGGTACGTCGGCGGAAAACGCGGTTTAATGGCGGCAGGCCGCGACTCCGCGAGGTACATCGCCTAAAAAAGCGGTTTAATGGCGGCAGGCCCTCGCTAACGCGTCAGGCCTCGCGGTATTTCGCGGTACATCGCCTAAAAAAGCGGTTTAATGGCGGCAGGCCGCGACTCCGCGAGATACGTTGCCTAAAAAAGTGGTTTAGCGGCAGCAGGCCGCGACTCCGTGAGGTACGTTGCCAGAAACTGCGGTTTAACGGCGGCAGGCCGCGACTCCGCGAGGTACGTCGGCAGAAAACGCGGTTTACGCGGCAGGGCCGCGACTCCGCGATGGATGTAGCCAGAAAACGCGGTTTAACGGCGGCAGGCCACGACTCCGCGAGGTATGTAGCCAGAAAACGCGGTTTTACGGCGGCAGGCCGCGACTCCGCGAGGTACGTCGCCTAAAAAAGCGGTTTAACGGCGGCAGGCCGCGACTCCGCGAGGTACGTCGCCAGAAAACGCGGTTTAACGGCGGCAGGCCGCGACTCCGCGAGGTACGTCGGCAGAAAACGAGGTTTTTAACCGGCGGCAGGCCGCGACTCCGCGAGGGTTTACGGCGCCTAAAAAAAGCGGTTTTACGGCGGCAGGCCGCGACTCCGCGAGGTACGTTGCCTAAAAAAGTGGTTTAGCGGCAGCAGGCCGCGACTCCGTGAGGTACGTTGCCAGAAACTGCGGTTTAACGGCAGCAGGCCGCGACTCCGCGAGGTACGTCGGCAGAAAATGCGGTTTAACGGCGGCAGGCCGCGACTCCGCGAGGTACGTCGGCGGAAAACGCGGTTTAATGGCGGCAGGCCGCGACTCCGCGAGGTACGTCGGCGGAAAACGCGGTTTAATGGCGGCAGGCCGCGACTCCGCGAGGTACGTTGCCTAAAAAAGTGGTTTAGCGGCAGCAGGCCGCGACTCCGCGAGGTACGTTGCCAGAAACTGCGGTTTAACGGCAGCAGGCAGCGACTCCGCGAGGTACGTCGGCAGAAAACGCGGTTTAACGGCGGCAGGCCGCGACTCCGCGAGGTACATCGCCTAAAAAAGTGGTTTAGCGGCAGCAGGCCGCGACTCCGCGAGGTACGTCGGCAGAAAACGAGGTTTAACGGCGGCAGGCCGCGACTCCGCGAGGTACGGCGCCTAAAAAAAGCGGTTTTACGGCGGCAGGCCACGACTCCGCGAGGTACGTTGCCTAAAAAAGTGGTTTAACGGCGGCAGGCCGCGACTCCGCGAGGTACGTCGCAAAGAAAACTGCGGTTTAACGGCGGCAGGCCGCGACTCTTCCGCGAGGTAACGTCGCCTAAAAAAGAAGCGGTAAAAAAATGGCGGCAGGCCGCGACTCCGCCAGTACGTCGCCAGAAGACGCGGTTTAATAACGGCGGCAGGTCGCGACTCCGCGAGGTTACGGCGCCTAAAAAAAGCGGTTTTAACGGCGGCAGGCCGCGACTGCCGCGAGGTACGTCGGCAGAAAACGAGGTTATAAAAACGGGCGGCAGGCCGCGACTTCCGCGAGGGTACGGCGCCTAAAAAAAGCGGTTAAAGAAACGGCGGCAGGGGCCGCGACTCCGCGAGGTACGTCGGCAGAAACCGAGGTTTAACGGCGGCAGTGCCGCGACTCCGCGATGTACGTTCGCCTAAAAAAGTGGTTAAGCGGCGGCAAGCAGGCCGCGACTCTGGCGAGGTACGTTGCCAGAAACTCTGCGGTTTAAACGGCAGCAAGGCCGCGACTCCGCGAGGTAACGGTCGGCAGAAAAACGGCGGTTTAAAACGGCGGCAGGCCGCGACTCCGCGAGGTACGTTGCCTAAAAAAGTGGTTTAGCGGCAGCAGGCCGCGACTCCGCGAGGTACGTCGGCAGAAAACGAGGTTTAACGGCGGCAGGCCGCGACTCCGCGAGGTACGGCGCCTAAAAAAAGCGGTTTTACGGCGGCAGGCCGCGACTCCGCGAGGTACGTTGCCTAAAAAAGTGGTTTAACGGCGGCAGGCCGCGACTCCGCGAGGTACGTCGCAAGAAACTGCGGTTTAACGGCGGCAGGCCGCGACTCCGCGAGGTACGTCGCCTAAAAAAGCGGTTTAATGGCGGCAGGCCGCGACTCCGCCAGGTACGTCGCCAGAAGACGCGGTTTAACGGCGGCAGGTCGCGACTCCGCGAGGTACGGCGCCTAAAAAAAGCGGTTTTACGGCGGCAGGCCGCGACTCCGCGAGGTACGTCGGCAGAAAACGAGGTTTAACGGCGGCAGGCCGCGACTCCGCGAGGTACGGCGCCTAAAAAAAGCGGTTTAACGGCGGCAGGCCGCGACTCCGCGAGGTACGTCGGCAGAAACGAGGTTTAACGGCGGCAGGCCGCGACTCCGCGAGGTACGTCGCCTAAAAAGTAGGTTGAGGCGGGAAGCAGGCCGCGACTCTGCGAGGTACGTTTGGCCAGAACTTAACTGCGGTTTAACGGCAGCAGGCCGCGACTCCGCGAGGTACGTCGGCAGAAAACGCGGTTTAACGGCGGCAGGCCGCGACTCCGCGAGGTACGTTGCCTAAAAAAGTGGTTTAGCGGCAGCAGGCCGCGACTCCGCGAGGTACGTCGGCAGAAAACGAGGTTTAACGGCGGCAGGCCGCGACTCCGCGAGGTACGGCGCCTAAAAAAAGCGGTTTTACGGCGGCAGGCCGCGACTCCGCGCGAGGTACGTTGCCTAAAAAGTGGTTTAACGGCGGCAGGCCGCGACTCCGCGAGGTACGTCGCAAGAAACTGCGGTTTAACGGCGGCAGGCCGCGACTCCGCGAGGTACGTCGCCTAAAAAAGCGGTTTAATGGCGGCAGGGCACGACTCCGCGAGGTACATCGGCTAAAAACGCGGTAAAAACGCCGCGACATACGTCGCCTGGACAGCACCGCAGTATCTCCAGAGAAAATATGGACACCGCAACATATCAGGATATTTTATAACCCCCCCCTACACCAGGCTCTGGGTTTTCTTTGGGACTTGATAAATGCTGATGATGTAACGGACCTCGTCCTGCAGGTGGTGCAGCACTGTGACAACGAGGACTTGGTGGATGTGGTTCTGCCACGACTAGCCAGAGTCACGACGTTATGGGACTTTGTCCTGTTGAAGGTAACGTATGTTTGGATGTGTGGCAGTTCGGATGTTGTTCTAGGACGTGTTACCGTAACGCTGTGCTTTGTGTGTGGAGGTGGAGCGAGGGCGCCATCAGAAGGCCCAGTTCTCGGAGGTTTACCAGGAGTTCGAGCAGCTGCACGCCCAGGTGAAGAAGATGGCCCAGGAGCACACGAGCGGCACCCAGGGCCTCCACACATCTCTGGAAGTTCACAACATGGAGGTTCGAGATCAGGAGCTCGTGGGGATGACCGTGATAAGACAACGCTTGAGGTATTTAACCATTTCTGTCGCTTGGCAGGTGTTGAAGTCGCTCGGCATCATGGAGCACCCTGCCGTGGTAAAAACACCCATCAGCCAATCACAGCAGGCCGTCACCAGCGCTGCCCAGGACGCTGCAGCCACCAAGAGGCTGGTGGAGGTGAAGAATTACTTGGAATGAGTGGTGGCGCTGCTGAGGTGCGTGTGAGGTTGATTTGTTCATTTATCGTATGATTGTGTTGCAGAACACGAAAATGTTGCCTCCAGCAAAGAGGTTCAAAATGGAGAACTGCTCTGGAGAAACGAATGGATACCAGATCAACCACAACAGCAGCCAGAAGAAAGACGTGGCTCCTAAAATGGGTACTGGTCACCACGCCTCCCAAAATGACTACTTACCGTGTTATTATTCCTGTAAAAATAATTTAATAAGCAGCACATTTTTGTTATTAATATTATGAATACAATTTTTTGGGCTCTTTCATGTCTCAGAGGAAGCAGCTGCCCAGACCGGAGGTGGTGAGAAGACGTCTGTGGAGGTGCCACCCCAGAAGCCCCTGGTGTCGTTGTCCCCTCTGGAGGCCCCGGCAGGAGAGGGAACCCAGGCCACCGAGTCTGATGCCACTGATCGCGGTGAATCCGGGGCTGAGATCTCGGAGGTGTCCCAGGATGAAGGGACCACGGTGGACGTGGCTGAGCAGATGCAGGAACTAGAACAGGCTCTGATATCTGACCTGGAGCCGGCATTCAGCAGTGACACTCACCAGATCCAGCAGGAGACGGCGGCCAGGAACGACGGTGGCGCAGCAGACCAGCAGGATGGAGGTCGGGTGGAGACCTCAGAGGTGAAGCTGGAGCACACCTACGTCCAGACTGAAGGTGGTGGACTCCGGCTGGCCTCTGAGGGCATTGTCACGGTGAACGAACCTGGTGGTACCGGCACCATAAACATCCAGGCCCCTCAGGGCGTGGCCCTGGAGACGGTCCTGCTGGCCGTTGATACAGGCGGAGCCAAAAGCGAGGGTGTGGTCACGTCTGGGACTCAATCCTGAGCTGTGATTTTCTCTCTCTCACACACACACACACACACACACTTACTGGA
The DNA here is from genome assembly GCF_900700375.1 of Denticeps clupeoides. Classification (NCBI taxonomy): domain Eukaryota; kingdom Metazoa; phylum Chordata; class Actinopteri; order Clupeiformes; family Denticipitidae; genus Denticeps; species Denticeps clupeoides. The sequence continues at coordinate 56,834 of NW_021629872.1, forward strand.
GATTAATCACACGGCAGCACTTAACCCCCCTGGCCTGGACCTGATCAGGAACGGATTGGTGGTTCTGACTGGGAAGGGGCGGAGTCGCTGGATTGAAATGCAGACAGGCTTGTCCAATCAGGGAAGGACCTTTTTTTCCTGTTATGACGTCCTCACAGGTCACCAGTAGGACGGCAGTCCCAACGCTGACGTGTCTCAACATCTGAGGACCATTTTGCCTATTTTCCTCTACTGGAGCCTTCCCACCTGGAAGGGGAAAAGGGGCGGGGCCTACATACAGGCCGTTTCTGCATTTCGATTTCCCATCTCCGTCCTGAACTGTGTGTGTGTGTGTGTGCGTGCGCTCCTGGTGCTTAGCATCTGTTCATCCAGTGTTTCTCCCCTCTCTAGTAAATGTAAATACGTCTTACAGCATTCAGGCTAATCTCAGTGGTTTTCCTTTATTCAGACCTGTAGCTTTTTGTTAAATGAGCTGTTTGTGTCCATGTTTATATGTAGATAAATGTCCCTGTTTGAAGGCAGTTTAAAAAAAGAGAGAAGTTGTTGCACTATTTTATTACTTTTTTATATAATATTTGGCCATAAATGTGTTTTTTCAGGCATAAAATGTTTAAAACACGAAGGGGAACTTCATATGTGGACAATTAAAAGAAAAAAAAAAATCAGTCGCGAGTCAATTTGGGATTCATTTGTGTTTTTACATTTTATATGCAGAATACATCCAGCAGGGAATACAATCCGATAAAATAATAACCAGCATGAAGTCCCAGGTTCATACCCCACTTACTACATGGTGTCCCTGAGTGTCCCCAGGGGGACTGTCCCTGTCACCGAGTGTAAACGTGAAAGTTGAACCCTTCTGTTCGGTTTTAATGGGACGTCTCCTCACAGCGGCCGGTGTCCGGTCTCCAGCAGCAGGCCCTCCAGCAGCAGGCGGTCGCCGTCGCCGGTGTAGGGCTGGTGGAGCCAGGAGGAGAGGTAGACCATGGCCAGCTGGGGGTCGGACGTGTGGGCCACTTCCTGCAGGATCAGCCGCTTCAGAGACAGTTCCTGTCTGTACGACTCGCACAGCCGAGAAGAAACTGCAGCTGGGAGGGAGCGAGGCGCGCATTAATACCAAGTGACGTCACAGCACACGGTGAAATGTGTCGGAATTCGATCCCTCAAACTTCTGATTACGGGGCCGCTTCCTTCACCGCTAGGCCACCACTACGACCTGTTTACTGTAATTCAATTTCACATCACACTTAATCAGGCTGCTATTAAGTAGTTAATTATATTCCACTTGTTCAGCAGCTGGTCATGTGACATGGTGAACGTATATAGTGTAGAAACGCCCTTTTCATGATGTGGTGACACGACGCGTATAAAGAAAGAGGCTCTGAGCTGCAGTACAATATTCCATCTGTACACGTGAAATTCACGTTTTAAATCAGGATTATTGCTGCCGCAGCGGACTCGTGTCCCCCGTCCCCCTGTGACTTCCCGGTGATGGTTATATCCAGAGGACATGTCTCACTGTGTCCTGTTCTGGCTCTATCACTGTCTCGCGTGTTTTGTATTATTCCGGGCCGGTCCGTATGAACGGGCCTGAGATGTGAACGCTCCTCGTACCGAAGTGTGGGGTGGACCAGGTATGGAAGAGCGGCGTCGGTCTCCCTTCGTCCCCAAACTGGAACGTCTCCAGCGCACAGATGCCCTGGTCAGAGGAGGCCATCTTCTCCATCTTGGACAAAACGCGCGTCTGAAGGAGGAGTGGACAGGCAGGAATTAGAAATAACGGTGGCGTGAAGAAGCTGGAGATCCAACTCACCATCTTCTCCACGACGTCCTGCAGCTTGACACACTCCTCCTCCAGCTCTCTGCTGCTGGGGTTCAGGCCCTGGACTGGTGGGGGCGTCAGCGGCACCTCCAGACGACGCCAGAAGACTCGCCTCCTTCCCCCGATCTGTGGTCAGAGAGGAAGGTCAGCAGAACACCACCACTCACCATGACACCATGATACTGCTCTCCTCACTCTTTCTGCAGGGTGAAGTTGACTATGTTTGTGGCGTAGGTGGAGCCGGCGTCATTCAGCCGGTCCCATTTCAGAGCCAGGTTGTGCCAGTCGGCCGCGTTGTCCTTCAGCTTTCTGCCACTTCCGGTTACATGACCTCTCCTGACCTCGGGCGCCTTACCTGGAGCCACACGACACGTCCCTCATTACAGTATATTCACTCCAAAACACGCTCATTTCTAATATCTGAACAGAAAATAAAATGAAACTAGAGTTTTATATTTAAAACACAGTTAATATCAGTTCATCTTACCTTCCATATCAGCAGTCGGGGGGCATTTTACACGCTGCGTTCTTCTACTTCGGTCATTATCCGTGCGGCCCGACCTCGGAATCCGATCATTGTCGCCCCCTGTAGGACTGGAGGAGTTAACGGCCTTCTAAAAATTTTTTAAAAATCCATATAAATATATTTGTCCACAGAAACATATAAGCCCATTTACATTTTGTACACACAAAAAAGAAGACGTCACCTCATTTACTTCACAGAAGTACTTTTTTACTTCATCCACACGGAGATGCAGAGAACATCCAGAACGCTGTTTTCTCATTTATCAATTTATTTTAAATCACAACTACAACGTTGAAAAAGAAAGCAGAAAAAAGGGTTCATTTTGTGTTGAATGTCAATTTAATGCTGTTCTATTTCGTAAAACACCTGTTAAATTCTTCATTTTTTCTACTCCTCCTTGAACCATTCCTTCAAAGATAAAACACAGTATACTCATTGTGCGCCTTACACACAGTTACCACGGTTAGGAGTTTATTTCTGTAACGTGTCTGTTTCACTTCTTATGAGAAACATGGACGTTTTGCATACTGACTGCTTGACGGCACAAACAGGTTAAAACGATTTCTCTCGGTTCCTGTAAATATTCAAATGATGAACAGTCACACGCTGAGTTCTTCCTACGTCGGCCATCTCTACAGCATGTTGGAATGAATAATGTCTCTCTGCTTATCTCCAACCATCAGCTTTATCATTATCACCATTTTACAGCAACTTGAGGTCTGTTAAGGCCAATTTGCTTGCTTCCTCCCTGTTGTCTTCTTATTTTTCTGCTCTCCTGACAGCATATACATCCATAACATATATAACAAGTGGATTTCTGAGCTTCTAGATAACTAGGCAAGTTCCAGGCACCCACTCTCGTCCATCCCGGGTCCACCCGGGACCACCCGGGACTTCAGGTCCGACACCGAGCGGCTTCACAGGAAAACTGGGCTCGTGGTTCACCAGCAGCTTCATACCGAGCACAACTCTTACTCCTCTCTAGTCTAGGCCTAGAGCTCAACCGGCATGCCCGAATACAGCTGTGAAGTGGAGTACCAACTACGATTTCCCCATCACATCTCAATTCCTCACTCATCCTCATTCTCCATCACCTTCAACGCGGCTCTTATGTTTTTCACCGGTTGATTCTCCATCATTCATCCATTCATGAGCTCAGGTTCATCTGTAATTGCCTCATTGGTAAATGTGTGTTTCACGTCCGATTCGGTCCCTACTGCCCATTAAACTGCTTCAGTTACCCCAATCCTTAAGAAACCCGGATTGGCTTGTCCCCCCGTCTCCAGGGACAGATCTGTCTCTCCAGTCTACCTTTTTAAACTAAGCTGACGGAATACGTGCTTGCTGCACAACTCTGTGTCCTTCTTGGACACAATGCGCCATACAAGCCTTTTACGCTGGTATCCTTCCACGGCGCAGCTCTCGCCATCTCCGCTTTATACCGTACAGTACAGAGACAGACGAGACAATTAACACGTAAAAATATTAACTTTAAATTAGAGTAAAACAAGATACAGTCAAGATCCGCGTAGTATTAAAACTTACAGTATCATTTACACTGAGTGTGCATGGGTCTACGTCAGCTTTTCAATATGAAACACGCTGTCTATTACATAAGTAAGAGGTTCTGTTATATATAACCTGCGGTCCACTACAACATTCAATCGTGCCGATACTGCCAACAAATGAGACATTATTTCAGTGCAGCATCACTATGTTCGTCCATATTGCAGCATGTACCTTATAGGGTCAGTGATGTTTCACAGCCTGAGCGAGTGGTGTGTGTGTGTGGTGTGTGTAATGGCTTGTTGAGCCTGGCAGATTGAGCCCTGATGCTGTGGTAGTGTCTGCCATTACACACCAGCTGATTCAGATGGTCACAGCTTCATAACAGCTTCATAACAGCTCCATAATGTCTTCTATAGATTACTATGAGTATCTCTTCATTGTCCTCCCAGCTGTCATAAATCTGATGGAAAATCTTTCTTTCATTTTTATTCTCCTGTGTGTGTGCGGCCACTTTGACGCGTATAAATTCTACTTTTCATTATTTGGTTGGTTTTGATGACCTTTCGGTGTTCAAGTACAGGTAATATTGACTAAATTACAAAATGTAACCTTTTTACAAATGAACATTTTACTGTGATCTAAATGCATTAGCCAATAAGGAAATGTTATTGATTCTAGAAACAGAGTCGAAGGGTCCAGCTTCAGAAAGTACATTTCCAACCACGTGCGTGAAATGAAAAGAATGCATTTTGAAGAGTTTGAAGTGGATAAATGTGTTTTATTAATGAAGAGACAGAGTGGTCCACACATGAGACGAGCAGTAGAGGACAAGGACTCGGTGGAGATGTTGGCTGCTCTCTCTCTAGCTGCACTGTCCCTGGGTCACACTCTTGCCGAGTGGCTGCTGGAGGGCGGAGTGTTTGACCTGGCAGGTGTAGGTGTGTCCGGATCTCCAGCCTTCTGGGGGTGGAGTCAGGACGCTGCTCCGGGAGAACGTGCCGTCAGGCTGGCGCTGGGACTCGGACGTCTGGAAGTCAGCGCTCGCCACCTCCTTCTTGTCCTCCAACCAGGAGAAGGTGGCACCATCGGGGTGGAAGCCCTGAGCCAGACAGGCCACCGTCACCCTGTCCCCAGAGGGGAGGGGCTGGGACGGGGACAACAGAAGCAGCTGGGGGGGAGATGGGGGACGAGCTGGAGAAGAAAAAAAAGAGAGAAATCGAACTAGTCGCACGAGAACAAACAACACAATTCACACAACTTTCTTCACAATATGACTTTTAGATATTATGAAATACTGATGTATGCTCAGTTGCTAAAACATTTTGGTGATTTATATATTATACACACACACACACACACACACACACACATATATATATATTAAGGTTTTTAAGTAGTTGTTCTACTTTGATAACTGTAACTATAAAACTTTAGTAAACACAAAAACATCAAATTAAAGTCTTTATAATTTAAAGTTAAAGGTGAATTGGAACAAAGTCTGAGATATTTTTCTTTTCCGATTAGTGTTTAACATACTTAATAAATTTGAGCGGATCAACAATTCCATCAAAAAAACAAAATAATAGACAAAAAATTCTAGGCCACCTTGTAGCTGGTGGACGTGTTCGCGGCAAATTATAATTTTACTGAAAAAAAAAGTACAATAGACTAAAAAAAAAATATCTATACTGTTAAAATCTTTTTAACTTCTGTAGTAAACATGGAAATCGATTTACCTTCACCAATGTAGAGCTGAGTTCCTCCACCAAAGTAGGTGGTGGAGCACAGTGTTAGACGGTCGTACAGAAACCTGTGGGCTGCAGCCCGGCTGCTTCATGCCGACGCTCCACAGGTCAGCGCTCAAACAGACGAAACCGGAGGAAATGTCACGATCCCTGCAGGAAGTGGAGTCCAACTCATCACCCACCTCACCCGCTCAGAGACTGGACAGTTAGACTGGGTTTAGTCCATGTTTAGTCCATGTTTAGGACCAGGAGGTTTTTGTAGCAGCACATCACTTGACTGGAGCACTGTGGCCTCCATCACAGCCAACACAGGCACAGTAGTAGACTGCTTCATCATCACTCGTCACACCATAGATGTTCAGATACTCGGTGAAACCGTTATCAGTGTAAGAGAATCTGCTGGGTAAACCGCTGGCTCTGGTGCTGTCCACAAGCAGGAATTTCGGAGCAGCTCCAGGTTTCTGCTGGTACCAAGATATATCCAAGCTATTGGAATCTTTTCCACAGTGTATCTGGACATTCTGGCCCAATGGAACAGTTTTAGTTTTCTCCTGGGTCAACACGAGAGCCTCAAGACCTGGGAGTGAGACATACATTTATTTTAATTAAAATTTTAACTCATGAACAGAAAAAGGCAAATGTAAAAATTTGAAAGCAATAAATTAATAAATCCACTGATCCATCAGATGTTGTGTGATGAGAACAGATGTTCTTACCAGAGAGGGTGAAGATGAGTGCTGTCAGAGACGTTGTGTTGAAGATCATGATGTTCACTTCAGCTGCAATCAGAGACAAGTGAAAAACTTCCCTTCAGTGCAGGAGAGAAATGAGGAGACTGTTCCTTATAAACAGGAACTCGTGTAGCACCTCCTCGAAACACACACCACTCACACAGAAACTCCTCTAAACCGCACACACACTGCACCTGCAGAACCTCCTCTACACCCA
>NW_021629873.1:5000-10000 GCF_900700375.1 Denticeps clupeoides
CAAAAAACGCACCCAAAAGCCGCTCTGGAGGTGGTTTGAAAATAGGTCCTCCGGGGGGCGCTGGCTGGGGCGCGCGCCCCAAGCTCCGGGACCCCTGCGTGAGCACGTCCGATTTTTAGAGCACCCGTTTCGGTCAAAAACTCACGCAAAAGCAGCTCTGGAGGTGGTTTGAAAATTCGACCTCCGGGGGGCGCTGGCTGGGGCGCGCGCCCACAGCCCCCGGGACCCCTGCGTGAGCACGTCCGATTTTTAGGGCACCCGTTTCGGTCAAAAACTCACGCAAAAGCAGCTCTGGAGGTGGTTTGAAAATTCGACCTCCGGGGGGCGCTGGCTGGGGCGCGCGCCCACAGCCCCGGGACCCCTGCGTGGGCACGTCCGATTTTTAGGGCACCCGTTTCGGTCAAAAACTCACGCAAAAGCAGCTCTGGAGGTGGTTTGAAAATTCGACCTCCGGGGGGCGCTGGCTGGGGCGCGCGCCCACAGCCCCCGGGACCCCTGCGTGAGCACGTCCGATTTTTAGGCCACCCGTTTCGGTCGAAAACCCACGCAAAAGCAGCTCTGGGTGCTGGTTTGAAAATTTGACCTCCGGGGGGCGCTGGCTGGGGCGCGCGCCCACAGCCCGGGGACCCTGCCTGAGCGTGTCCGATTTTTAGGGCACCCGCTCCGGTCGAAATCTCACTCAAAAGCAGCTCTGGAGCTTCTCTCATAGTATCACCTCCGGGGGGCGCTGGCCGGGCGGGCGCCCGCAGCCCCGGGGACCGGGGGCCCCCCCTGCGTGAGCGTGTCCGATTTTTGAGCCACACGTTTCGGCCGAAAACTCACCCAAAAGCAGCTCTGGAGGTTCTCTGACATTTGTACCTCCGGGGGGCGCTGGGCTCGCACCCACTCTCAGTGTCCGACCTTCGGGGCACCCTTGGCGGTCAAAATACATCCATAAAGAGTCCCTGCTTGGGCCCGGGATCACTGAAAAACGTGTTTCTCAAAAACGGACCCATACCCCTCACGACTACCTAGACACTTTTGAGAACCAGAGAGGCCGAGCTCCCGAAAAGTGTCCGATTTCGGTGCACCCTGGTCGGTCAAGAAACCGGCCGACCTCAGCCTTGGAAGTCGCCCGTGGCCACTGCTGCCAAAATTTGCTGAAAGTGTACCAGGGTTTTTTGGACTTTGTCATTTTTTTGAGCGATTCGAGTCTCGACTTAGAAAAAATTTTGGACTTTGTCATTTTTTTGAGCGATTCGAGTCTCGACTTAGAAAAAATTTTGGACTTTGTCATTTTTTTCAGTTTTTTTGAGTCTCGACTTAGAATTTTTTTTGGACTTTGTCATTTTTTGGAGAATTTCAACTCTCGACTTAGAAAATTTTTTCGACTTAGAAATTTTTTTCCACTTTGTCATTTTTTTCAGCTTTTTCACTTTCGACTTAGAAAAAATTTTGGACTTTGTCATTTTTTTGACTTTTTTTGGACTTTGTCGATTTTTTCAGCTTTTTCATACCCCTCAGCTCTACCTATACACTTCTGAGAACCAGAGAGGCCGGGTTCTCACTTCTTCCCCGATTTAGGTGCACTCTGGTCGGTCAGGAGACCGGCTGACCTCAGCCTTGGAGGTCCCCCTCGGCACGCTGGGTAAATTTTGGGACTTTGTCAGTTTTTTCCACTTTTTCGACTCCCGACTTAGTTTTTTTTTTCCACTTTGTCATTTTTTCAGCTTTTTCCACTTTCGACTTAGTTTTTTTTTTCCACTTTGTCATTTTTTCCACTTTTTTTGGACTTTGTCGATTTTTTCAGCTTTTTCATACCCCTCAGCTCTACCTATACACTTCTGAGAACCAGAGAGGCCGGGTTCTCACTTCTTCCCCGATTTAGGTGCACTCTGGTCGGTCAGGAGACCGGCTGACCTCAGCCTTGGAGGTCCCCCTCGGCACGCTGGGTAAATTTTTGGACTTTGTCAGTTTTTTCCACTTTTTCGACTCCCGACTTAGTTTTTTTTTTCCACTTTGTCATTTTTTCAGCTTTTCGACTCCCGACTTAGTTTTTTTTTTCCACTTTGTCATTTTTTCAGCTTTTCGACTCCCGACTTAGTTTTTTTTTTCCACTTTGTCATTTTTTCAGCTTTTCGACTCCCGACTTAGTTTTTTTTTTCCACTTTGTCATTTTTTCCGTTTTTCGACTCCCGACTTAGTTTTTTTTTTCCACTTTGTCATTTTTTCAGCTTTTCGACTCCCGACTTAGTTTTTTTTTTCCACTTTGTCATTTTTTCCGTTTTTCGACTCCCGACTTAGTTTTTTTTTTCCACTTTGTCATTTTTTCAGCTTTTCGACTCCCGACTTAGTTTTTTTTTTTCCACTTTGTCATTTTTTCAGCTTTTCGACTCCCGACTTAGTTTTTTTTTTCCACTTTGTCATTTTTTCAGCTTTTCGACTCCCGACTTAGTTTTTTTTTTCCACTTTGTCATTTTTTCAGCTTTTCGACTCCCGACTTAGTTTTTTTTTTCCACTTTGTCATTTTTTCAGCTTTTTCGACTCCCGACTTAGTTTTTTTTTTCCACTTTGTCATTTTTTCAGCTTTTCGACTCCCGACTTAGTTTTTTTTTTCCACTTTGTCATTTTTTTGACTTTTTCTCTCCCGAATTAGTTTTTTAATGCTTTTAAACTATTTTTACAGGTTTTCACATAATGGACTATGACTTTATTTTTTACTATAATGACATTTTTCAAGCTTTTCCCATTTATGGAAGCCCAAGACACATTTCTTATTTTTAATGAAAAAAAAGGCCCCAGACAAAATTGACCAAGCCCAAAAAAATACGACATACAGCATTGACCGAGCAGTGTGCTTATTTTGTACGTTAATATAATAAGAGGCGCGTGCGGCGAGAACAGTTCTGGTAATTTCAGATACTTTTCCTGTTATAATGACACAAAGGGGACGTGTCTCCCGTTCATATTGACAGTAAGAAAGGTGTGCGGTGCCTAGCCCCCCTTAGCAGAACATGGTTGATATGACAGAAAAAGGAAGGGTTTTTGTGCCATGAAAAAAATATAAGAAAGCCGACTCTCTGACTGTCAGTTCACACCTTGCCCCAGGGGGTGGGCCTTCATTAGGCTAAGCACTTCACACCTTGCTTGCCACAGGGGACCCAAGCATGCACATTGACTTGTCAAAAGGAGAAACACCACTTTTAATATAAAAGGACACAACAATTGATATAGGTTTCCTTTTTTTTATTTTTTGATTGCATACATTTTATGAGACTTCTGACATTATGTACAGTCATTTGGTACGTTTTGCACTGCTTCAACACGTCCGGGTTGCTCAAAAGAATCGAATGGACCTAGAAGCAACACAAAAAAATCATTAATAAAAAAAAATAATAAAATCTTCATTCACTTTTATTTCAGATACTTGCCTTTGCCTGATTGAGGCCACCAGTATGGTCCTGAAACAGTTGCCAGATTGTATTTTTAAACTCGTGAGTGTACTGCATAGCGCGTCTGAGTCCTTCAACCTAAATTTAATAGAAGAAAAGAAAATGAGACATTTCTCCCGATGATTCCACATGCTATACTGCTCATCGCCTACCGGAGGTCTTTGCCTGGGTAGTGGACTCACACAGACAGGTGAGGAATTAAGGCCTTCTGTTTGGCAAAGTGTGGACTGCTCGTTGTCCTGAACTCTGGGCTTCAAAATGACAAAAGGACAATTTAGGCATGACAAGTGCACATGAAGATTACACATTTTCACAGCATTTATCAGTTTCTTACAGGTGTATGGGGATGCTGTGGGCCCACAGGGGGAGACTCTATTTTGTCACGCTCCTCACAATCTTTTTTTTTCTCCTCCTCCTCCTCCTCCTCCTCCTCCTCCTCCTCCTCCTTCTTCTCCTCCTCCTCCTCCTTCTGCTGCTGCTGCTGCTGCTGCTGCTGCTGCTCCTCGTTGTGGTCCACGTTATTGCAGGAATGCCCACGGTCACCTGGCGTGGCACCCCCAAGGCCCAGTGCAGAGCGCAGTTTGAGACGAGCGGCATGTGCCTCGATCACGGACCGTTCTCCAACGTAATATCGGTTCGCCACCTCCTCCGAGTGGCACATAAGGTTTGTGACATCCCGACGTTCGTCTGTCGGCAGGTTACGCTCCACCTTTTCACATGAAGGAATTAAACGTTAGCACATTTGTCATTCCTAAGGATCCTTAGCGTGACAATGCCATCAGCTCACACAGGTCGCAACAGCGCTTCTGATGGAGGTCACCGAAATGTTTGGGCTGAAGCCAAGCTTCTGACACGTCTCGGCGACCACCTGGCTAATCTTGGAGAAGACCTGACCCTTCGAGGTGAAGAAAAAAGTCGGCACCTCTTCCGTGTAGCCTGGCAGCGTGGGTCTCAGATCAAAGAACTTTTTCAGCCAGGCCATCTCTGATGAAGACAATGGGATTTTTGCCATCCCAAAGGATGCTGCAGTCTTGTGATCCTTCACCTAAATGTGGAAAGGCAATCGATTCATTGTTGCATGTTGGTAAATAATTAAAGAGCTTGTTTTGCATTCCTAGTCCCAAAATGAATAACACACACGCACACGTTTATGACGTATCTCCCGTCGTGCTCGTCAGCATCCTGGAACTCGCGAACGGTCATGTTCGAAACCACAGCACTCCGATGACCAGTAGTGGCGTATAAATACGTGGCTATGTACCCAAGACATGACCTCAGCGAATCCGAATTGCTGTTGTGCGCCAGGTAATCTGCAAAGCACGAAAAAAAATGTTAATATTGTAACTATTATAATAAAAAAAAAAATAAAAAAAAACGAATTAGTAGCAAAAACGTACCCAAAGCCTTGGGAATTCGCTCTGATGTCTTCCGGACGAGTTGTTCTAATGTGGTCATTTTTAACATATTTTTGGACTTTTCATGACGCACCTCCAGCCTTCGATGCTTCACCTCAGTGAGTATTGTGTCATTCAACCGCCTCAATGCAACAGAAAGGGCCCGCAAACTGTT
>NW_021629873.1:22500-27500 GCF_900700375.1 Denticeps clupeoides
GTCTCGACTTAGAAAAAATTTTGGACTTTGTCATTTTTTTGAGCGATTCGAGTCTCGACTTAGAAAAAATTTTGGACTTTGTCATTTTTTTCAGTTTTTTTGAGTCTCGACTTAGAATTTTTTTTGGACTTTGTCATTTTTTGGAGAATTTCAACTCTCGACTTAGAAAATTTTTTCGACTTAGAAATTTTTTTCCACTTTGTCATTTTTTTCAGCTTTTTCACTTTCGACTTAGAAAAAATTTTGGACTTTGTCATTTTTTTGACTTTTTTTGGACTTTGTCGATTTTTTCAGCTTTTTCATACCCCTCAGCTCTACCTATACACTTCTGAGAACCAGAGAGGCCGGGTTCTCACTTCTTCCCCGATTTAGGTGCACTCTGGTCGGTCAGGAGACCGGCTGACCTCAGCCTTGGAGGTCCCCCTCGGCACGCTGGGTAAATTTTTGGACTTTGTCAGTTTTTTCCACTTTTTCGACTCTCGACTTAGTTTTTTTTTTCCACTTTGTCATTTTTTCAGCTTTTTCCACTTTCGACTTAGTTTTTTTTTTCCACTTTGTCATTTTTTCCACTTTTTTTGGACTTTGTCGATTTTTTCAGCTTTTTCATACCCCTCAGCTCTACCTATACACTTCTGAGAACCAGAGAGGCCGGGTTCTCACTTCTTCCCCGATTTAGGTGCACTCTGGTCGGTCAGGAGACCGGCTGACCTCAGCCTTGGAGGTCCCCCTCGGCACGCTGGGTAAATTTTTGGACTTTGTCAGTTTTTTCCACTTTTTCGACTCCCGACTTAGTTTTTTTTTTCCACTTTGTCATTTTTTCAGCTTTTCGACTCCCGACTTAGTTTTTTTTTTCCACTTTGTCATTTTTTCAGCTTTTCGACTCCCGACTTAGTTTTTTTTTTCCACTTTGTCATTTTTTCAGCTTTTCGACTCCCGACTTAGTTTTTTTTTTTCCACTTTGTCATTTTTTCCGTTTTTCGACTCCCGACTTAGTTTTTTTTTTCCACTTTGTCATTTTTTCAGCTTTTCGACTCCCGACTTAGTTTTTTTTTTCCACTTTGTCATTTTTTCCGTTTTTCGACTCCCGACTTAGTTTTTTTTTTCCACTTTGTCATTTTTTCAGCTTTTCGACTCCCGACTTAGTTTTTTTTTTCCACTTTGTCATTTTTTCAGCTTTTCGACTCCCGACTTAGTTTTTTTTTTTCCACTTTGTCATTTTTTCAGCTTTTCGACTCCCGACTTAGTTTTTTTTTTCCACTTTGTCATTTTTTCAGCTTTTCGACTCCCGACTTAGTTTTTTTTTTTCCACTTTGTCATTTTTTCAGCTTTTCGACTCCCGACTTAGTTTTTTTTTTCCACTTTGTCATTTTTTCAGCTTTTCGACTCCCGACTTAGTTTTTTTTTTCCACTTTGTCATTTTTTTGACTTTTTCTCTCCCGAATTAGTTTTTTAATGCTTTTAAACTATTTTTACAGGTTTTCACATAATGGACTATGACTTTATTTTTTACTATAATGACATTTTTCAAGCTTTTCCCATTTATGGAAGCCCAAGACACATTTCTTATTTTTAATGAAAAAAAAGGCCCCAGACAAAATTGACCAAGCCCAAAAAAATACGACATACAGCATTGACCGAGCAGTGTGCTTATTTTGTACGTTAATATAATAAGAGGCGCGTGCGGCGAGAACAGTTCTGGTAATTTCAGATACTTTTCCTGTTATAATGACACAAAGGGGACGTGTCTCCCGTTCATATTGACAGTAAGAAAGGTGTGCGGTGCCTAGCCCCCCTTAGCAGAACATGGTTGATATGACAGAAAAAGGAAGGGTTTTTGTGCCATGAAAAAAATATAAGAAAGCCGACTCTCTGACTGTCAGTTCACACCTTGCCCCAGGGGGTGGGCCTTCATTAGGCTAAGCACTTCACACCTTGCTTGCCACAGGGGACCCAAGCATGCACATTGACTTGTCAAAAGGAGAAACACCACTTTTAATATAAAAGGACACAACAATTGATATAGGTTTCCTTTTTTTTATTTTTTGATTGCATACATTTTATGAGACTTCTGACATTATGTACAGTCATTTGGTACGTTTTGCACTGCTTCAACACGTCCGGGTTGCTCAAAAGAATCGAATGGACCTAGAAGCAACACAAAAAAATCATTAATAAAAAAAAATAATAAAATCTTCATTCACTTTTATTTCAGATACTTGCCTTTGCCTGATTGAGGCCACCAGTATGGTCCTGAAACAGTTGCCAGATTGTATTTTTAAACTCGTGAGTGTACTGCATAGCGCGTCTGAGTCCTTCAACCTAAATTTAATAGAAGAAAAGAAAATGAGACATTTCTCCCGATGATTCCACATGCTATACTGCTCATCGCCTACCGGAGGTCTTTGCCTGGGTAGTGGACTCACACAGACAGGTGAGGAATTAAGGCCTTCTGTTTGGCAAAGTGTGGACTGCTCGTTGTCCTGAACTCTGGGCTTCAAAATGACAAAAGGACAATTTAGGCATGACAAGTGCACATGAAGATTACACATTTTCACAGCATTTATCAGTTTCTTACAGGTGTATGGGGATGCTGTGGGCCCACAGGGGGAGACTCTATTTTGTCACGCTCCTCACAATCTTTTTTTTTCTCCTCCTCCTCCTCCTCCTCCTCCTCCTCCTCCTCCTCCTTCTTCTCCTCCTCCTCCTCCTTCTGCTGCTGCTGCTGCTGCTGCTGCTGCTGCTCCTCGTTGTGGTCCACGTTATTGCAGGAATGCCCACGGTCACCTGGCGTGGCACCCCCAAGGCCCAGTGCAGAGCGCAGTTTGAGACGAGCGGCATGTGCCTCGATCACGGACCGTTCTCCAACGTAATATCGGTTCGCCACCTCCTCCGAGTGGCACATAAGGTTTGTGACATCCCGACGTTCGTCTGTCGGCAGGTTACGCTCCACCTTTTCACATGAAGGAATTAAACGTTAGCACATTTGTCATTCCTAAGGATCCTTAGCGTGACAATGCCATCAGCTCACACAGGTCGCAACAGCGCTTCTGATGGAGGTCACCGAAATGTTTGGGCTGAAGCCAAGCTTCTGACACGTCTCGGCGACCACCTGGCTAATCTTGGAGAAGACCTGACCCTTCGAGGTGAAGAAAAAAGTCGGCACCTCTTCCGTGTAGCCTGGCAGCGTGGGTCTCAGATCAAAGAACTTTTTCAGCCAGGCCATCTCTGATGAAGACAATGGGATTTTTGCCATCCCAAAGGATGCTGCAGTCTTGTGATCCTTCACCTAAATGTGGAAAGGCAATCGATTCATTGTTGCATGTTGGTAAATAATTAAAGAGCTTGTTTTGCATTCCTAGTCCCAAAATGAATAACACACACGCACACGTTTATGACGTATCTCCCGTCGTGCTCGTCAGCATCCTGGAACTCGCGAACGGTCATGTTCGAAACCACAGCACTCCGATGACCAGTAGTGGCGTATAAATACGTGGCTATGTACCCAAGACATGACCTCAGCGAATCCGAATTGCTGTTGTGCGCCAGGTAATCTGCAAAGCACGAAAAAAAATGTTAATATTGTAACTATTATAATAAAAAAAAAAATAAAAAAAAACGAATTAGTAGCAAAAACGTACCCAAAGCCTTGGGAATTCGCTCTGATGTCTTCCGGACGAGTTGTTCTAATGTGGTCATTTTTAACATATTTTTGGACTTTTCATGACGCACCTCCAGCCTTCGATGCTTCACCTCAGTGAGTATTGTGTCATTCAACCGCCTCAATGCAACAGAAAGGGCCCGCAAACTGTTGTTTCCAATTTTTGTACCACGCGGCCGGTCAAGGGTCAAATAACTGATGAATTTTGACACGTTGCCCAGGTAAACCTTCACAGTGGTGGCCCTAAATCGGCTCGAAAGGTTTGAGACCCAGCTGGTAAGAAAGAGAAATGAATTTCAATAAGTATTGCTTAATGATGTGAGTGATAATAGCATAAATACACACACACACACACACACACACACACACACACACACACACACACACACACACACATATGTAATTAAAATGGACCTATAAATCTTTGTGTGGTTCGTTAGAAAGCTCAGGTTCAGAGTTGGAGGAGACATCTTTCCCCACATGTGTTGAAGAAAATTTTGGACATGGCGCACCTGCTGGCCTGCGTTCGATTCGGATTTGGCTGACGTACGCATACCGAGAACGTGGGTCCGGTATTGCTCCAGAAGTGTATCTTTAAAAAGAACACCACAAAGTTATTGCAAAGACATAAAAAATGCACACACATACATTTGCTCATTTAATACATCAGAATATACATTTACCCAAGGTCGATGAGCAGGGCGCTGGCTGCACTTCCTTCTTCTCACCCTTATTGTCCTCCAGTCGTCTGACCTGCTCCTGCAGCATTTGGACTCTGACTCCCATGTCAGTGTCCGGCTTTGGTTCGCGCTGGAATTTTTTTAAGGCATGCCTGGCGGCTTTCCTCTTGGCCTTCGCTATGAGGTGAGAAGACTCGTCGGACGTCAGGTCATGCTGGGTTCTGATGTGGGAGTCCAGGCGCAAAAGGCCACGTGCCGTGCAGTTCTGCACGGGGCAGTCAATTTTGCCCGAAAACCTGCCCGACTTTGATGCCAGAAGAAGTTTCCTCTCAACTGCGATGGACAGGTTGTGGACCTGAATTAGATGCTGGTGAACATTCCAGTACAGGCCATGGCAAATCGGGCAGTTTGTTTTTTTGTTTGGCATCTAAGAGAGAAATTAAATTTTAAAAAAGAAAAAAAAAACAGGTGCATGACAGCATTTACAGACACATTTCTTATTTTAAATGAGACGGGAAAAGACACCCCCTGCCTGTTCATAAGAAAATAACCATTACAACATTGACTCAAAATAACGTTTACTGCTTTTCAATGTCGAAAAAAATAAGAGAAGCGTGCATATATGGGCCTTCCAGACAGAGGCATTTCTTATTTTAAATGAG
>NW_021629873.1:37500-42500 GCF_900700375.1 Denticeps clupeoides
CCCGTGAAGCCTCCCTAAATTCGGCCCTCGCACGCACGAGAGAGACAAGCCCTTTCGGCGACCGGGGACGCCCCCGGCCGCCCGCTCGACAAGGTCCGTGTTTCAAGCACCCGTTTCGGTCAAAAAACGCACCCAAAAGCCGCTCTGGAGGTGGTTTGAAAATAGGTCCTCCGGGGGGCGCTGGCTGGGGCGCGCGCCCCAAGCTCCGGGACCCCTGCGTGAGCACGTCCGATTTTTAGAGCACCCGTTTCGGTCAAAAACTCACGCAAAAGCAGCTCTGGAGGTGGTTTGAAAATTCGACCTCCGGGGGGCGCTGGCTGGGGCGCGCGCCCACAGCCCCCGGGACCCCTGCGTGAGCACGTCCGATTTTTAGGGCACCCGTTTCGGTCAAAAACTCACGCAAAAGCAGCTCTGGAGGTGGTTTGAAAATTCGACCTCCGGGGGGCGCTGGCTGGGGCGCGCGCCCACAGCCCCGGGACCCCTGCGTGGGCACGTCCGATTTTTAGGGCACCCGTTTCGGTCAAAAACTCACGCAAAAGCAGCTCTGGAGGTGGTTTGAAAATTCGACCTCCGGGGGGCGCTGGCTGGGGCGCGCGCCCACAGCCCCCGGGACCCCTGCGTGAGCACGTCCGATTTTTAGGCCACCCGTTTCGGTCGAAAACCCACGCAAAAGCAGCTCTGGGTGCTGGTTTGAAAATTTGACCTCCGGGGGGCGCTGGCTGGGGCGCGCGCCCACAGCCCGGGGACCCTGCCTGAGCGTGTCCGATTTTTAGGGCACCCGCTCCGGTCGAAATCTCACTCAAAAGCAGCTCTGGAGCTTCTCTCATAGTATCACCTCCGGGGGGCGCTGGCCGGGCGGGCGCCCGCAGCCCCGGGGACCGGGGGCCCCCCCTGCGTGAGCGTGTCCGATTTTTGAGCCACACGTTTCGGCCGAAAACTCACCCAAAAGCAGCTCTGGAGGTTCTCTGACATTTGTACCTCCGGGGGGCGCTGGGCTCGCACCCACTCTCAGTGTCCGACCTTCGGGGCACCCTTGGCGGTCAAAATACATCCATAAAGAGTCCCTGCTTGGGCCCGGGATCACTGAAAAACGTGTTTCTCAAAAACGGACCCATACCCCTCACGACTACCTAGACACTTTTGAGAACCAGAGAGGCCGAGCTCCCGAAAAGTGTCCGATTTCGGTGCACCCTGGTCGGTCAAGAAACCGGCCGACCTCAGCCTTGGAAGTCGCCCGTGGCCACTGCTGCCAAAATTTGCTGAAAGTGTACCAGGGTTTTTTGGACTTTGTCATTTTTTTGAGCGATTCGAGTCTCGACTTAGAAAAAATTTTGGACTTTGTCATTTTTTTGAGCGATTCGAGTCTCGACTTAGAAAAAATTTTGGACTTTGTCATTTTTTTCAGTTTTTTTGAGTCTCGACTTAGAATTTTTTTTGGACTTTGTCATTTTTTGGAGAATTTCAACTCTCGACTTAGAAAATTTTTTCGACTTAGAAATTTTTTTCCACTTTGTCATTTTTTTCAGCTTTTTCACTTTCGACTTAGAAAAAATTTTGGACTTTGTCATTTTTTTGACTTTTTTTGGACTTTGTCGATTTTTTCAGCTTTTTCATACCCCTCAGCTCTACCTATACACTTCTGAGAACCAGAGAGGCCGGGTTCTCACTTCTTCCCCGATTTAGGTGCACTCTGGTCGGTCAGGAGACCGGCTGACCTCAGCCTTGGAGGTCCCCCTCGGCACGCTGGGTAAATTTTTGGACTTTGTCAGTTTTTTCCACTTTTTCGACTCTCGACTTAGTTTTTTTTTTCCACTTTGTCATTTTTTCAGCTTTTTCCACTTTCGACTTAGTTTTTTTTTTCCACTTTGTCATTTTTTCCACTTTTTTTGGACTTTGTCGATTTTTTCAGCTTTTTCATACCCCTCAGCTCTACCTATACACTTCTGAGAACCAGAGAGGCCGGGTTCTCACTTCTTCCCCGATTTAGGTGCACTCTGGTCGGTCAGGAGACCGGCTGACCTCAGCCTTGGAGGTCCCCCTCGGCACGCTGGGTAAATTTTTGGACTTTGTCAGTTTTTTCCACTTTTTCGACTCCCGACTTAGTTTTTTTTTTCCACTTTGTCATTTTTTCAGCTTTTCGACTCCCGACTTAGTTTTTTTTTTCCACTTTGTCATTTTTTCAGCTTTTCGACTCCCGACTTAGTTTTTTTTTTCCACTTTGTCATTTTTTCAGCTTTTCGACTCCCGACTTAGTTTTTTTTTTCCACTTTGTCATTTTTTCCGTTTTTCGACTCCCGACTTAGTTTTTTTTTTCCACTTTGTCATTTTTTCAGCTTTTCGACTCCCGACTTAGTTTTTTTTTTCCACTTTGTCATTTTTTCCGTTTTTCGACTCCCGACTTAGTTTTTTTTTTCCACTTTGTCATTTTTTCAGCTTTTCGACTCCCGACTTAGTTTTTTTTTTCCACTTTGTCATTTTTTCAGCTTTTCGACTCCCGACTTAGTTTTTTTTTTCCACTTTGTCATTTTTTCAGCTTTTCGACTCCCGACTTAGTTTTTTTTTTCCACTTTGTCATTTTTTCAGCTTTTCGACTCCCGACTTAGTTTTTTTTTTCCACTTTGTCATTTTTTCAGCTTTTCGACTCCCGACTTAGTTTTTTTTTTCCACTTTGTCATTTTTTCAGCTTTTCGACTCCCGACTTAGTTTTTTTTTTCCACTTTGTCATTTTTTTGACTTTTTCTCTCCCGAATTAGTTTTTTAATGCTTTTAAACTATTTTTACAGGTTTTCACATAATGGACTATGACTTTATTTTTTACTATAATGACATTTTTCAAGCTTTTCCCATTTATGGAAGCCCAAGACACATTTCTTATTTTTAATGAAAAAAAGGCCCCAGACAAAATTGACCAAGCCCAAAAAAATACGACATACAGCATTGACCGAGCAGTGTGCTTATTTTGTACGTTAATATAATAAGAGGCGCGTGCGGCGAGAACAGTTCTGGTAATTTCAGATACTTTTCCTGTTATAATGACACAAAGGGGACGTGTCTCCCGTTCATATTGACAGTAAGAAAGGTGTGCGGTGCCTAGCCCCCCTTAGCAGAACATGGTTGATATGACAGAAAAAGGAAGGGTTTTTGTGCCATGAAAAAAATATAAGAAAGCCGACTCTCTGACTGTCAGTTCACACCTTGCCCCAGGGGGTGGGCCTTCATTAGGCTAAGCACTTCACACCTTGCTTGCCACAGGGGACCCAAGCATGCACATTGACTTGTCAAAAGGAGAAACACCACTTTTAATATAAAAGGACACAACAATTGATATAGGTTTCCTTTTTTTTATTTTTTGATTGCATACATTTTATGAGACTTCTGACATTATGTACAGTCATTTGGTACGTTTTGCACTGCTTCAACACGTCCGGGTTGCTCAAAAGAATCGAATGGACCTAGAAGCAACACAAAAAAATCATTAATAAAAAAAAATAATAAAATCTTCATTCACTTTTATTTCAGATACTTGCCTTTGCCTGATTGAGGCCACCAGTATGGTCCTGAAACAGTTGCCAGATTGTATTTTTAAACTCGTGAGTGTACTGCATAGCGCGTCTGAGTCCTTCAACCTAAATTTAATAGAAGAAAAGAAAATGAGACATTTCTCCCGATGATTCCACATGCTATACTGCTCATCGCCTACCGGAGGTCTTTGCCTGGGTAGTGGACTCACACAGACAGGTGAGGAATTAAGGCCTTCTGTTTGGCAAAGTGTGGACTGCTCGTTGTCCTGAACTCTGGGCTTCAAAATGACAAAAGGACAATTTAGGCATGACAAGTGCACATGAAGATTACACATTTTCACAGCATTTATCAGTTTCTTACAGGTGTATGGGGATGCTGTGGGCCCACAGGGGGAGACTCTATTTTGTCACGCTCCTCACAATCTTTTTTTTTCTCCTCCTCCTCCTCCTCCTCCTCCTCCTCCTCCTCCTCCTTCTTCTCCTCCTCCTCCTCCTTCTGCTGCTGCTGCTGCTGCTGCTGCTGCTGCTCCTCGTTGTGGTCCACGTTATTGCAGGAATGCCCACGGTCACCTGGCGTGGCACCCCCAAGGCCCAGTGCAGAGCGCAGTTTGAGACGAGCGGCATGTGCCTCGATCACGGACCGTTCTCCAACGTAATATCGGTTCGCCACCTCCTCCGAGTGGCACATAAGGTTTGTGACATCCCGACGTTCGTCTGTCGGCAGGTTACGCTCCACCTTTTCACATGAAGGAATTAAACGTTAGCACATTTGTCATTCCTAAGGATCCTTAGCGTGACAATGCCATCAGCTCACACAGGTCGCAACAGCGCTTCTGATGGAGGTCACCGAAATGTTTGGGCTGAAGCCAAGCTTCTGACACGTCTCGGCGACCACCTGGCTAATCTTGGAGAAGACCTGACCCTTCGAGGTGAAGAAAAAAGTCGGCACCTCTTCCGTGTAGCCTGGCAGCGTGGGTCTCAGATCAAAGAACTTTTTCAGCCAGGCCATCTCTGATGAAGACAATGGGATTTTTGCCATCCCAAAGGATGCTGCAGTCTTGTGATCCTTCACCTAAATGTGGAAAGGCAATCGATTCATTGTTGCATGTTGGTAAATAATTAAAGAGCTTGTTTTGCATTCCTAGTCCCAAAATGAATAACACACACGCACACGTTTATGACGTATCTCCCGTCGTGCTCGTCAGCATCCTGGAACTCGCGAACGGTCATGTTCGAAACCACAGCACTCCGATGACCAGTAGTGGCGTATAAATACGTGGCTATGTACCCAAGACATGACCTCAGCGAATCCGAATTGCTGTTGTGCGCCAGGTAATCTGCAAAGCACGAAAAAAAATGTTAATATTGTAACTATTATAATAAAAAAAAAAATAAAAAAAAACGAATTAGTAGCAAAAACGTACCCAAAGCCTTGGGAATTCGCTCTGATGTCTTCCGGACGAGTTGTTCTAATGTGGT
>NW_021629873.1:55000-62204 GCF_900700375.1 Denticeps clupeoides
GACTTAGAATTTTTTTTGGACTTTGTCATTTTTTGGAGAATTTCAACTCTCGACTTAGAAAATTTTTTCGACTTAGAAATTTTTTTCCACTTTGTCATTTTTTTCAGCTTTTTCACTTTCGACTTAGAAAAAATTTTGGACTTTGTCATTTTTTTGACTTTTTTTGGACTTTGTCGATTTTTTCAGCTTTTTCATACCCCTCAGCTCTACCTATACACTTCTGAGAACCAGAGAGGCCGGGTTCTCACTTCTTCCCCGATTTAGGTGCACTCTGGTCGGTCAGGAGACCGGCTGACCTCAGCCTTGGAGGTCCCCCTCGGCACGCTGGGTAAATTTTGGGACTTTGTCAGTTTTTTCCACTTTTTCGACTCCCGACTTAGTTTTTTTTTTCCACTTTGTCATTTTTTCAGCTTTTTCCACTTTCGACTTAGTTTTTTTTTTCCACTTTGTCATTTTTTCCACTTTTTTTGGACTTTGTCGATTTTTTCAGCTTTTTCATACCCCTCAGCTCTACCTATACACTTCTGAGAACCAGAGAGGCCGGGTTCTCACTTCTTCCCCGATTTAGGTGCACTCTGGTCGGTCAGGAGACCGGCTGACCTCAGCCTTGGAGGTCCCCCTCGGCACGCTGGGTAAATTTTTGGACTTTGTCAGTTTTTTCCACTTTTTCGACTCCCGACTTAGTTTTTTTTTTCCACTTTGTCATTTTTTCAGCTTTTCGACTCCCGACTTAGTTTTTTTTTTCCACTTTGTCATTTTTTCAGCTTTTCGACTCCCGACTTAGTTTTTTTTTTCCACTTTGTCATTTTTTCAGCTTTTCGACTCCCGACTTAGTTTTTTTTTTCCACTTTGTCATTTTTTCCGTTTTTCGACTCCCGACTTAGTTTTTTTTTTCCACTTTGTCATTTTTTCAGCTTTTCGACTCCCGACTTAGTTTTTTTTTTTCCACTTTGTCATTTTTTCCGTTTTTCGACTCCCGACTTAGTTTTTTTTTTCCACTTTGTCATTTTTTCAGCTTTTCGACTCCCGACTTAGTTTTTTTTTTTCCACTTTGTCATTTTTTCAGCTTTTCGACTCCCGACTTAGTTTTTTTTTTCCACTTTGTCATTTTTTCAGCTTTTCGACTCCCGACTTAGTTTTTTTTTTCCACTTTGTCATTTTTTCAGCTTTTCGACTCCCGACTTAGTTTTTTTTTTCCACTTTGTCATTTTTTCAGCTTTTCGACTCCCGACTTAGTTTTTTTTTTTCCACTTTGTCATTTTTTCCGTTTTTCGACTCCCGACTTAGTTTTTTTTTTTCCACTTTGTCATTTTTTCAGCTTTTCGACTCCCGACTTAGTTTTTTTTTTTCCACTTTGTCATTTTTTTGACTTTTTCTCTCCCGAATTAGTTTTTTAATGCTTTTAAACTATTTTTACAGGTTTTCACATAATGGACTATGACTTTATTTTTTACTATAATGACATTTTTCAAGCTTTTCCCATTTATGGAAGCCCAAGACACATTTCTTATTTTTAATGAAAAAAAAGGCCCCAGACAAAATTGACCAAGCCCAAAAAAATACGACATACAGCATTGACCGAGCAGTGTGCTTATTTTGTACGTTAATATAATAAGAGGCGCGTGCGGCGAGAACAGTTCTGGTAATTTCAGATACTTTTCCTGTTATAATGACACAAAGGGGACGTGTCTCCCGTTCATATTGACAGTAAGAAAGGTGTGCGGTGCCTAGCCAGTGCTACGAGCCAATACACAACACACGGCTCTCGGACAGAACACGTGTGAGGCGTATCAGGCTTCTAGACAGTTGTAGACAGCAGAAAGGAAGAACTGATTTAGCTTTTTCATTTGTGGGTGACAACTGCCATCTGCTGGCCATTTTGTGCAACGAAAAGGGCAAGATGAATGACACCTAGAGGAAAAATAATAAGAACAACATTGACCATGCAAATGCAAAAAATAAGAAGAGCGTACAGTGGAAACATGTCTGGGAATTTCAGACACATGTCTTATTTTAGGGGCTGAAAAGTCCAGAGTGATTGAAATTTAAAGTGCTGGAGTGTATTGGCATTCCATGAAGTTCCTGCGGGAAGAAGCTCCTCCTCATTCTCTCTGCTGCGCTTCCCTGACCACCAAGGTGCCACTGAGGAGCCACTGAGCAAAGCACCATCCCCATACACTGCTCCCCATGCGCCTGTCCTGGCTGCCCACTGCTCACTCAGGGTGATAGGTTAAATTCAGAGGACAAATTTCACTGTTATAGTTAGCCCATCTCTTCTTCACCAGATGCAGGACTTGGAGAAAATCCCACAACCATGATTCACCTTCCCTGGGTGAAGCACTTGCAGCACCAGCACAGCATTTATGCACCATGTCTGGTCACTCTGTCAGCCATGATACCCTATGCCCTTCTTCTTCTAGGGTCAGGACTTAGGAGTTATCACAATGCCCATGCTGAAGCGACTTCCCTATGTGAGACACATTACCTAAGGTGGTAGTAACAACAACAACAACATTTATTTCTTATATAGCCCAAAATCACATACAGTATGTCTCAATGGGCTTTGACAGGCCCTACAGTTGACACCCCCCACACTTGACCCTTCTGCACACAAGGAAAAACTCCACAAAAAAAAAACTCTAGGAGAGAGGAAAAAAAAAAGGAAGAAACCTTGGGAAGGAGTGATACAGAGAGGGACCCCCTTCCAGGGTAGAGTGAGCCTGCAAATGGTGTCAGTGCAGGGTTGGGGATGATATAATAATAAGTCCTACAGTTGTAGGGTTGGAGAAGTCCAGGATGTAGTCAGTGTCATGGTCTAGATTACGTGTCCATAATGATGTTACTGGTCCATTTGAAGATCCCTATAGCTGTAGTAACAGTGGTGGTGGCTGTAGTCACCCTCTGGTTTGTTTCATGGTATGTCCTTGTTAAGCAGTTGTCAGGTATCAGGATTTATCTGCTGGTCTCTTCACTGGGGTCTGCCAGTAGTCTGGACGCTTGATTCCGTGTCTCGGAGAAAACGAACAAACTGAAGCAGCGGCACACGGCTGCACTGTACGACCGATACTGAAATATGTGGTTATAGTGGTATATTGGTGCTACAGTGGCCCGGTACCCTAACTAGGACAGCCTAACTAGGGTGAATTTAACTTTGTCTAACAGGGGGACTCTGTGAAAAACTGGAAATTAGAATTGACACTGTGTCAAAATGAAGTGAAATGAAGGTCTAGGACTTTAGCAAAAAGCCAGAGAAAACAGATAGGTTTTGAGATTGGATTTAAACACTGAGACTGTGTCCCGGACACTGACAGGCAAGCTGTTCCACAACTGCGGTGCTCTATAGGAGAAGGATCTGCTCCCAGCTGTGACCTTCTGCACCTTTAGTACCAGTAGTGACCCCGTACCCATTGATCGAAGGGGGCATGGCGGTTCGTAAAGAACAAAAAGTTCACTCAGGTACTGTGGGGCAAGACCATTTAGAGCTTTATAGGTTAAAAGTAGGATTTTGTAGTCAATCCTAAATTTGATGGGTAACCAGTGCAGTGATTGTAAGACTGGGGTGATGTGGTCAAATTTCCTAGTTCTAGTAAGAACTCTGGCTGCAGCATTCTGTACTAGCTGGAGTTTACTCATGCACCTACTAGAGCATCCAGACAATAATGCATTGCAGTAATCTAACCTTGATGTAATAAATGCATGGACCAACTTTTCTGCATCATGCATTGAAATTATATTTCTTATTTTCGCAATATTTCTAAGGTGAAAGAATGCTATTCTAGTGACATTATCTACGTGCGAATTGAATGAGAGACCTGCATCAATGATGACACCTAGATCCTTCACTTCAATACTCGGTGTGATAGAAAAGCTATCCAGGGTTATTGTGTAGTCAGCCAGTTTATGCCTGGCTGCTTGAGGCCCAAGTACAAGCGCTTCTGTCTTGTCAGGGTTTAACAGGAGAAAGTTGGTAAGAATCCACTGTCTAATGTCCTTCAGACAATTCTCTATATTGTTCAGCTGCTGCCTCTGATCTGGCATTGCTGACAGATACAGCTGTGTGTCGTCAGCGTAGCAATGAAAGCTAATACCGTGTTTGCGGATGACGTCGCCTAAAGGTAACATGTATAGAGAAAAAAGTAACGGACCTAGGACAGAACCTTGTGGAACACCAAACTCGACTTTACTATGTGAAGACGAAACACCATTGATGTCCACAAACTGATATCGGTTGGTCAAATATGATCTGAACCATTCAAGGGCTGTTCCCTTAATCCCAATAACATTCTCTAACCTGGCAAGGAGAATAGCATGATCGATAGTGTCAAACGCTGCACTCAGATCAAGCAGGACAAGCAGCGAGATGCGTCCCTGATCAGAGGCCAACAGCAGGTCATTAACCACTTTAACCAGCGCTGTCTCAGTGCTATGATGAGGTCTAAATCCTGATTGATATACTTCATGGATATTGTTACAGTCTAGGTATGCGCTCAGCTTCTGGGCTACGACTTTTTCTAAGATTTTTG
Source organism: Denticeps clupeoides (assembly GCF_900700375.1). Taxonomy (NCBI): domain Eukaryota; kingdom Metazoa; phylum Chordata; class Actinopteri; order Clupeiformes; family Denticipitidae; genus Denticeps; species Denticeps clupeoides. Next base: position 59,524 of record NW_021629873.1, read on the forward strand.
ATATGAATGGAAGGTTGGATATCGGTCTATAATTTGAAAGCTGACTGCGATCAAGATCCAGCTTTTTAATCAGGGGTCTAATGACTGCTACCTTGAACAAACTTGGTACGTGGCTGGTGCTAAGCGACGAGTTAACAATTTTGAGGATAGAATTTATAATATTGGGTGCTATCTGCTTAAGGAACCTTGTTGGAATCGGATCCAAAGCGCAAGTACATTGATTTGACGACGAGATTAATTTGATTAATAATTCATGCTCTTTAATAAGGTTGATTTGTTCTAATCGGTGGTCGTCTATTAGAAGATTATTTTCCATGGAAATATGGGAAAAAAGGTCAAAAGTCCAATGAACAAAACCACCGCGCCTTGCGCTGAACCAAGGGAAGGGGCGGAGTCCCACTTGACCCTCGGGCTGGTGCGGCGCTCGTCGGCGGGGAGAATCGCTCTGTAGACTCTGGATCACGCGGGTCTTTTATAATGAGGCGGATTAGACTAAACCAGCCACACCTGACGCTCGTTAGCCCGTGAGGATCACTAGCCGTGCCGAAGGAGCCTGGAGAGGGAATGTGTTGAGGAACCCACAACCCAGGACTGTGATAAGGGACACGCCCAGTGCACACTAGGGAATTGGGACTTACCCGGGCACCCGCGGCTACACGACATGACACGCAGACACGGATACACAGTCTAATACTCTGGGGAGGGTGAGCGTGTTGGGGGGGGGCGGTGCCGGCACGGACGTGACATGTCTATTAACGAGGACAGATACGTTGATAGCCTAGTGAACCCTTGAACCAGAAGACCCAGGTTCAAATCACACTTGATAAATGTTGTAAATGTTAACAGAACTAAAATAATGCAGAATTATAAAGAACTGCGTTGAGGAACTTTGTTTCTTTGCTCAGGCGAAGTTTAAATATTCGTTCCAGACAGATTTCACTTTTTTAAATGGCCTTCTTTAAAATCGAACCCAAGTCTTGTGGGAGTAGGCATCAGTCTTTTTTGCATTTACGTGTAGTGCTCATCTATTTAAGCAGTATATAATTTAAAAGTATAAAATTTCCATTTTCCAAAAATATAAAAATGAATTGTTAATTAAAATTTTCTTACGCTCTGAAAAACGACAGGCCTTTTGAGCAACTGGAGTATTTCCGCAAGCATTTAAATTACACAGCCCAATCGGCCCTGCTTGCAGCAATGACCCACAAAAACATTAAATACTGCATGTATTTGCTGGACCAGCATCAACACGAGGCTCTGAGCCAAATAGCTATGGTCTACAGTCATAGGAGAGCACAAGAAATAATGATGAAAACCCACACTGAAATGTCTGAAGTCATGAAAATTATAGAAGAAATGCAGCCGCAGAGCTAATATTTTTTTATACTGGAGAATCAAGGGAAAGCCTATATAACTGAATCCTATGTATTGGATATAGTGGCATACATGATGGATGTAGAGGCTCTGCTCAACATGCTGTGTAGTGGATATGAACCGCAGTGTCCTTTGAAATTAGTCCTGACATAGATTTGGCAGTTTTATACAATTCCACCATGTGAAGAATATGATATCCACGCGATGTGTGATGGTGTGCTGGAATATGCATGCTTGGATGTCTTGCTAATGTTCATGCACCAGAATTATATACCTTGGGATTGGAACACTAAGCTGGAAAAGCATCGGGACATCTGGATACAAATACTTGGAGAGGACAGGTTCTTGTACCTCACTGGGAAGAGTCCAGGGCCACCAAACCTCGTCAACTATCAGCAAATAATTAAGTAGAAAGGATTTCCTCTGAGTCTGGAGGAACTACCCTTCTCTTTAACCAATCCAAAATCCCTCATTCTTTTTAAGACGATCAATCTTTCTGAACATGTTAATACAGAGAAGGCGATGTCCTGAGCCGCCAAGGAAATGTTATAAAAGTTTCTTTAAAATTATCAGCGGAAAGAAACAAATCATCAGACAACTTTGAAAGAAACATTGCATTGAACAACAAATAAACTCACAGTGCTCAGATCCTAATTCACATAATGAAAAGATGGTACCTTAGAAAAGTCTTTAGCCCTCTTACAATTTCAACACTCATCAAAAGAACTTTCATTACTTCTTGTAGTTCCATGGAAAAAAAAGAGCCACACCTTAATTTGAACCCAATTAAGAAGCAGGATTTACCAATTTAACCACCGTTATGCAAAAGAAGTGGACAAAATGGACTTCACTGGTTTTTATGTTTTAACTGGTCAAGTTTATCAGTTTTATCCTATGGACCTAAACTGGTAATACTAATCTAACTGTCCATAATTTTAAGATAGAAGTTATTAAAAGGAAAACAATTACTTTGTGTTGTTATGGGTGAATTAAACATTGTATTTGGTACATGAATGTAACAAACTAAGATATTTATTACAGCTTTATTGGGTCTGTCAGGAAGACAGACCATTTATTATTGTGCTAAGAATGGCAAAAAAGAACATGTCTTACGTTAAAGACCGCCACGCGAAGACCGTCAAACGTAAAGAAACAACGGAGTGGTCAGGCCGAAGGCCTGCAGTACCACAGTAAAGAAGCCCCATTTTACAAATCCCATGCCCGCAGCTGTGACCAATGCCTGGACAGACCCATAAATTTCCCCTGGAATTTTGGCTTCTAGTTTCAAACAATTGCACAATACAAGA
>NW_021629874.1:0-10000 GCF_900700375.1 Denticeps clupeoides
CTATACTGTTCCGCTGTTCTGTCCTATTCTATACTGTTCCGTTCTGTTCTATACTGTTCCGTTCTGTTTTATACTGTTCTGTTCTATACTGTTCTGTTCTATACTGTTCCGCTGTTCTGTCCTATTCTATACTGTTCCGTTCTATACTGTTCCGCTGTTCTGTCCTATTCTATACTGTTCCGTTCTGTTCTATTCTATACTGTTCCGTTCTGTTTTATACTGTTCTGTTCTATACTGTTCCGCTGTTCTGTCCTATTCTATACTGTTTCGCTGTTCTGTCCTATTCTATACTGTTCCGTTCTGTTCTATACTGTTCCGTTCTATACTGTTCCGCTGTTCTGTCCTATTCTATACTGTTCCGTTCTGTTCTATCCTATTCTATACTGTTCCGTTCTGTTCTAACTGTTCTGTTCTATATGTTCCGCTGTTCTGTCCTATTCTATACTGTTCCGTTATGTTCTATACTGTTCTGCTGTTCACGTTCCTATTCTATACTGTTCCGTTCTGTTCTATACTGTTCCGTTCTATACTGTTCCGCTGTTCTGTCCTATTCTATACTGTTCCGTTCTGTTCTATCCTATTCTATACTGTTTCCGTTCTGTTCTATACGTTCTGTTCTATACTGTTCCGCTGTTCTGTCCTATTCTATACTGTTCCGTTCTGTTCTATACTGTCTCTTCTGTTTTATTCTATTCTTCTATGAGGTGGACACAATGCGGTCACATTGTCTAGAACAGATGAAGACATGGACGCCTGCGGCCAGCGATGCAGAGCGCAGGGACCGCAGCCGAAGGGGGGAAGCGACAGAAAGCGACAGCTGCGACGTGTACAGGTTGCTGGCAGGCGGCGCGACACTGACGACAGTACAAGCCCGTAAAAGGCAGGGGCGACATGGCCGGGCGACAGACGCGCTGAGGCGACAGCGGAGGGCGACGCCTCGGTCCTGGTCACGACGGACCGACACGTCGCCGAAATCGGGTGACCGTCGTGCCGCGCACCCGATAATGTCGCAGCCACGTTGACATTAATATGATCATCTTACCTTGCCAGCCAGGCGCCGCACGTCAGATCTCCACCCACCTGTACCCCCACAAACCGCACAAAAGTCGGGGCTCCGCCGCGCGCTCCGGTTCCTTTAACGGGGAGGCGGAACTCGCAGCAACTTAATCTGCTGCGAGGAGGAACAACAAATCCCACGATGCACTGCGGCCCGAGGCTCCACCAATCAGCAACGAGCAGACGTTCTGGTCAGTGACGTCAGCACCGGCACATCTTTTCAATACTTCACATTTTAACATAAAACTAATGGTTCACCGGATTAAATGATCCTGTATTCCATTAAACAATAGCTTGGTTTCGCTAAATCCTTATTTTAAGAGAGTTAATTAGCTGCTCTGAAGCCGTTCAGTGTTTTCATTTACATTTAAGGCGTTTTACCAGACGCCCTCATCCAGAGCGACTTGCAACGTGCCTCCATGTCACCATTCTGGTTCTGGTTCACTAGGACCCCCAACTATGGATACAATCTTTTTAATCTTTACACGGTATGATATGCAGTGAAAGCTTTTAAAAATTAAATTAAAATTTGAGATAAACAATGAGTTAAAAATTCAAATAAAAGTTTCTAGTGGAATTTGAGTCCAGAAGTGGTTGAGAGTGAAAGGGCTGGAGTGTATTAGAGTTCTATGAAGTGTTGTTGTATAGCCTGCAGGAAGAAGTTCCTCCTCATCCTCCCTGTGTTGTACTTCCCTGATGGCAGCAGGGAGAAGAGTCCATTGTTTGGGTGGCTGAGGTCCTTCACTATCTTCCTGGTCCTGGTCCAGCCACCGTTTGCTGTAGATAGATTGAAGGTCAGGGAGCTTGGTACAGATGATGTGTTCAGCTGATAGAACCACCCTCGTAGGGCTCGCCTGTCCTCATGGTGCTGTTCCCGAACCAGGTTGAGATATTTCCCCGTCAGGATGCTCTCTCTGGTGCAGGAGTAGAAGTTCCTGAGCACCTTGGAGGGCAGTCTGAAGTCTCTCAGCGTCTGAGGTGGTAGAGACGCTGCCGGGCCTTTTTTCACCACGGTGTTGATGTGACAGGACCATGACAGGTTCTCCAAGTACAGTATGAGTTGCGAGGAATAGTTCATTCATCATTTTTATAATAAATATCTTGGTATTGTTCACTGATAAGCTTGTGTAAGGGGGCACCATCTACACCGCGCCTCTTCTACGATCAGGGCTCAAAGGAGGAGTAGAAAAGGTTAGTTTAAACAGAACATCTATTAAACATGAATTAAGAACTCGAGCTCGGCCCACCCACAAAACCAAAAGAGTCAAAATGTCCATCATCCCAAAAAAAAGAAAAACCAACGTGGTCCACTAAAAAAACAAAAGTAAATTGTAGAACAAAACTCAAAAGCATCTACATCTAGCCCGTCCTCTCCACTCAAAATTGTCTCAGTCAAAATACACAACTCGAAACAAACACTGATTTCGGTTTCACTTTACTTTACTTTGAATAAAACAAAAGACTCTTTTCGCTTTCTTTCTAAAGTTTCTGTATCCAGCGTGCTAACGTGCTGCTGGTCTCGTTCACCTTCTCTCGTCCTCTCCCCATCAGTTCTTCCCTCAGCACGCCACATCGGCCCCGGCTGCGCGAGCATCTCAACAATCGTGACGTTAGTTTTCAACTCCAACAAGTAGCTGGATGAAATCCACCTTTTCTCCATGTCTACTTCAAGTGGGTTACATCCTCCCCCCCTTGACCTGTTGCACCCTACACTGCTTCAGGTGCTAGGGGTGCTAATTGACCTATGTTAAGGCACAGAATCAAATGTTTGGGAGGAGGCCTGATCTAACCCTGCTAATATAGAGTGCATAACCATGACTAGGGGGTTCCCGGATAGGTTAGCCTTTTTGCAGCAGATTTGTGTCGGGACAGATCTTCTTAATGGCACCTCAGTATCAGGGGCAATTTCAACGCTTCTGACTCATTTTGCTCTTGTACATCTCCAGCCCCCTCCATCATTTATGAGTCATTTTGTCTCCCATTTCTGGGATCACGATCCCTACAGAGATCCATGGTCGGAGAATCAAGAAGATCCTGGGTGTCCGTTTCGATCTTGTTGGCTCTGGCCACAGGCGAGCAAATGAAAGCCTCACTACCTCTGTCAACATTAATATTTACAGGCTTAAAAGTAGGAGCTGCAGGGCTCAACGTAGACACATCAAGGCTCACATTAGTTCCCTGATTGCCAAGGAGTTCACTATTGTCCTCAATATGCTCTCCAAGTTGAGGTGCTTCCTCTTGTCCTTGATTGCTGTTGAATGCTGATCAAAAGGGGAATTACTTGCTCTCATCTTCCACTTCAGACAGTTCTTCGTCGTCCTCAGCTCTCTCAGGTTCTGAGTGAGATGGTTTCTTGCGTCTTTGTCTGCACTTCAACTTGGATTGAATATCTTTTACAGCGTAAGGAAGAAAACCACATGACAAAAGCAGGTCTCTGTGTAGAACTCTTTCTGGTCCATCTGTGGAATCAGGACAACAACATAGACGGGGAGTCTTGTGAAACGCTATACAGTTTGCTGTATTTGGTAAAATGATCCGTTATTACCAAGATGTTCTTAGTGCCCCTTTCCATCAGGTTCCAGAGAAAGGCGACTTCTATGTCTAAGTAACCTCTTGTTACTTCAGTTACCTCTTGTAACTTATTTTTTATGTAACCTCTTGTTACCATAACCATTCATACCATTTAAATAGAAGTCAAACTTACCCCGTGCCTTCTCTCAATCATAGAATTCCTTCAACCTCCAGACTTCCAGTCGACGGTTCGGCCTACCAGTCCCCAAAGGGGTCTGTTCCTGACCCCCTCCTAAGGTAGTCAGCCTTGGCCAAGGTTTTTTCCGGGAGTCCGTTCTGTCCACTGGAAATCCTTTGGTGTCTTGGAATCCGGCTCGAAGGACCAATTAAATGTCAGAGTTATGCCTCGTTCTAACACTTATAAATAACTGGAGAAGAAAGACACCGAAGCAATTGAGTCCGTTTTACTTGCAAGGAGAGCTCTGTGGTTTTCTGACGTGCCTCCTCATTTTATTCAATACTGGGTGGTACATTCAGACGTGCAGATGGTTTTGTCCCGAACATAGAAATTCGTAGAACTTCACTGTTGTTTATCTCATGATTGGTGGTCTCCTTCTTTTTCCATCTGCAAGTTCTCCGTTCGCTGTTTTTCCCAGATCCCGCAAGGTCTCGGTCACCTCGCCCCGGCATTACTAAATTGTTTCAATATTAATTGTTTCATTCTATTTAAAAAAAAAAAGTCATTTCCGTTGCATTTTTCTATGTTAATGTTAAACGGGGGTTGAATTTTTACAATTGCAGCAACTCTGCGCTGTCGGGCCCGAGCAGTACAGACATGATGGTTGATGAACTGTATCTGTTCATCTGTGTCTCATGGAGGTTTGTTCTGCTTTATAACTCTCCTGATCTGCTTTTGCTTCAGTGATGAAATAATGAGTAGACGGGTCGTGCATTTTATGAGCATGTCACTGTGCATCATCTCTATCAGTAGTGTCTTATAAACCAGCGTTATAGATCTATACTTTGTTGAAGGCTGGCATGTAGGTCACTGTTATAGATCAGTAATGGTGCTCCACACATTGTGTTTTGCTCCACTGCTTTGCTTTGCTTCTTTTGCTCTTTCTCCATCATGGCTGGCGCTGTACCTTGCCAAGTCTGGTCTGGTTTGAAGTCCCTCTATCTCCATCATGGCTGACATTGTGCTTTGTAAGACTGCCCTGCTTTGCTGTTCCTCTATCTCCATCAGAAGTTCTCTGCTAGCTTCAGTTGCTGATACTTGATTTCCATCTATGTTAATTTTCTTCGGTCTTGTTTACGCTTCCAGACTTTTTTGATCCATGGAAGGAACTTGAAGCGTGTTCGCTTCTTCTTTTCTGTCTTGTGGCAGGACGTTGTGCTCTTTGGGCTGCTCTGTCTAGCATTCTTATCCGTTCCTGTCTCATGACTGACATTATGCTTCTCAACGACATTTGCGCATACCGCACAGACGTCTTCTCAGTCTACTTTGGCCAAACTGCTTTTTGCGGAATGAAACTGTAATTCAGCAGGTCTGTGCAGTAGGTCTCTATGCTGGGTCCACAGTCAATGCAGCTCTGATAAACGTCTAAAAATCCTCAGACCAGATTTCACTTGTGTTTGTTATCCAACTTTTGATAGACATCATCTGATGTATATGTCTCAGAGGACAGGTTGTCTGCTAGATCAAGTAAAGTCACGCCCAGGGACCAAATGTCACATCTTTCATCATAGCTGCCACATTCCGGAGCCACTTAAACCTCAGGAGCCATGGTCACATGTGTTCCCACAACATTATCTGGTTCTTTGTTCAGCTTATGGGCCACACTAAAATCACAAATCTTATGTCCCCAGCACCGTTGAGCAAGAAGTTTTCTAATTTGATGTCCCTATGTACGAAACTCATCCCCATGAATGTAATGTAGACCCTAAAGACATTCTTCGGTTATATATGCGATCTCCTGTTCGGTCAAGCATCCTGTCTTCAAACACAGATCAAACAAATCGCCACCATCACAAAGCTCCATGACTATGTATAGGTCTTTCCAAAAGAAGACCTCTATAAGGTTTGTAATTGTATGGTGTTTGACATTCTGCATGCATTCTACTTCATCATTGGAATAGGAATTATTCTATTTAAATACTAGTACATTTTTTTATTTTGGAGAGGGTTAACCCTAACTCTCACATTTAGAATTTAAAATGTAATGATCTATGTTAAAAAAAATAAACCTTACAAATGAGTTTATAGACCCCAATCCATTTCAATTCAGAGCGAGAGTATAGAGAGTATTTACTCTCAAGTGGGTTAGGTTCCAGAGGAAGGCGCCCAGGCCTCCACCACTTTTCAATGTGTGTGTGTGTGTTGTGTGTGGTGTGTGTGTGTGTGTGTGTAGGTAACACAGTGGTGACAGCTGCTGTAGTGGAGACTCAGAGCGTCTCTTAAAATGAACAATTCACTCAAGCTGGACTTCAAGTTTGACTCTTAACCCTGGCGCTGTACAGTTACATTTACATTCATGGTGTTAGTAGATTATACGATCGTGATAAGATAAGATAAGATGAACCTTATTAGTCCCACAAGTGGGAAATTGCACTTGTCACGGCAGAAAGTGGTAGGGCATCACTAGAACCAGAGCTGGCCTTCCGGATGAGAGTCTGGTCAATAACAGCTTTGGCCATATTTTACCTGGTTGGTGTGTTCTTATTGTCATATTTTTATCTTGTTAACACATGACAGTATCTCAGGTTTCAGTCCAGATTCTCTAAATCTACATTTACATTTTAAGGCGTTTACCAGACGCCCTGATCCAGAGCGACTTACAACGTGCTTCCATGTCACCATGGATGAAGAGGTCAGTTCTGGTTCACTAGGACCCCCAACTATGAATACAAACTTTTTATTCACTCTGTTCTAGTTCCTATACAGAAGTCAGACGAGAAGAAGGTTACAAGTTTCATCTAAATATTCTCTAAGAGGAAGGTCTTGAGCTGCCGTGTGAAGGTGCTCAGTGACTGAGCTGGAAGTTCATTCCACCACCGAGGGGCCAAGACGGAGAAGAGTCTAGATGAGCGTCTTCCTTTTACCTTCAGAGATGGAGGGACCAGGCGAGCAGTACTGGAGGCTCGGAGGTAGTACCAGGTGCAGTGTGAGGTGTAATAAGGGCTGTGAGGTAGGATGGTGCTACTCCATGTCTGGCTTTGTAGGCCAGCATCAGTACCTGAACCTGATGCGTGCAGGTACTGGGAGCCGGTGGAGGAACGTAGTAGAGGGGTGTATGAGTTGTAGAGGTCGGTTATTTAAATCATGTGTTTATCTGGCCAATGTTGTATAAGATGTAATGCACACAAAATAAAGTTTTGCTGAAACTCCCAATATTCTGCTTTTTCATGATTGTATTTGCCTCGGATATTTACAGTATTGTGACTGATTTGCAGTTGTATTTTTATGCAGCTACAAGTGCAAATAAAGTATGATGAAACACAATAAACCAGAGCGATAGGCAGAAGCACGATATACAGAACTTTTACAACAGGCATTTTTGGAATTGCTCAGATGTTCCGGTAGCAGATGAAGCTGAGCCGCTCCTGACAGTCCCGGCTCTCCCAGACGCCGGCTGCCAGGTTCCGGGCTCCGCAGCGGTCGGTCCGGGCGGGACACGGCGGCAGCGGCACGTCCCCGGGGTCCGCCCGGGCGCCCGGCGGCCCCTGGTCCACCCAGAGCCACTCCCCGGCCAGGAAGCGCAGGCTGGTCCACACTCGGGCCGCCTGGGCCGGCGCGCTCCGGTTCTTGGCCAGCGTCAGCTCGGCCGCGGTCAGCAGGCTGGCCAGGTCGGTGTAGAAAGACCTGCAGTGGACCAGCGCGTCTTCCCACGTCTTGTTCTCCGCCACCACGACCAGTTCCATCTGCCACTGGTAGCAGAAGAAGGGCTGATTATAATCACACTGGACGTTACACCAGTGAAAAGGAGCCTTTATGTCCATCACACAGCGCCCGTTTGCCCCAGCTTGGCTGTAAAATGTCCCAGTCCCTGTAGTTGGACGTGTCTCCATCAGACCACAGCCACTGCTGCATGCTGTCGTTTGTAACGAAGGCCTATCCAGCCGCTTTGTACAGCGGTCTTCAGAAACTCCGCATTTTCCTGGTCACTCTCGATGGTGGACAGGTCTTCGTAATGAACTCTGCAGTACTGCTGAGCGTTCCCTCCAGCCTCTTGTTGTGCTAATGAAGACGTGTTTCCTGCGGCTGACATGAGCAGAGGCCGGTCCACCGGCGAGGAGGAGCAAAGCCAGGAGGCTCCACATTCTGCTGCAGGACGGGGTTCAAGCTCTGGAGCCCCGGACATGCGTCTAATATACAGACTCTGTGGGCAAATGTGGGGGGGGGAATGCAAATCAAATCTGTGGAAAACACAAATTATCCAAAACATGATTTGAATGTTGACAGGTTAAGACTAAGAGAAATGAAGGTTGCCCTTTCTTTGCTGGCTTACTTGGCGATGTTAAAACTCTGTTCTTCCCAATTCATCCCTGGTTTCAGTTCATTACATTTTATTTCATGATTCAGATAATCTTTTCTGAACCAACCAAATTAAAAACGAGAAAAGCATTCATTTCCAGCCCCTTTATTCCAAAACGGAACTAAAATCTTTAGAAAATGCACGAACGTGTTGCTCCTTGAGCTGTTATAATAATAATAAAATAAATAAAAAATGGACAAACACAAAAAAACATACACATGTATGCTTTACATCTGCCAAATATAATAATAATAATTGTAGATATAAAAATATAATAATAACAATAAATCATTTATTAAAAAATGGACAGGATTTGTTAGTTTTCCACACTGCAGAGACTGTCTCTCGGTCCCTCTGTCCAGAAATGTGAGCATGTCCACGTGCTCCTGGCTCTTGTCCCGGCGGCCATGTTGCCTGCTGCAGAAAACAGCCGCTCAGATGGTGTCGGTGTTGCAGGGACGAGGACGGAAGAAGCGAGGCGAAGCGTGTCCCCTGCCTTGGACCATCACCCCTGGTGAAGCACCCCGTGACAGGGGAGCTGTGTGTGAGGATGGGGCTTCGCTCAGTGGCACCATGGTGGTTCGGGACTCTGTTTTGCTCTTTTGTCTCCGCGTCATTTGTTGCCGATTTAATCGATTGTTTAAATATTTAGAGGTGGGACGATTATATGTAAACATTTCGTCTTGGACAGAAGCCCTGAGAACGAGGTTGTCACTGTCCATAATGCAGCATGTTCCTCACCGAGACAGCGTAGCGTAAAGGAAGCAGAAGGCTGCGGGTTCGAGCCCCAGATCGCCAAGTCATGGCTGCCCACTGCTCACCAAATACAGAGGACACGCGTCACCAGTGCTTCGCCATGACAGTCACTTCACGTTCACGCTCACCCCAGAAGTTCACGTAATTACTGGATCGCCACAGTCAACAGACGACGAAGATAATATTCCGTTCCAGTGCCAGCAGTTTTTAAAACCGCCGCCGCCGCCGCTGGAACTACACAGACGTCCGGACAGCGTAGGGAAATTTGGAGGGAAAAAAGCGCTCGGCTGATGACCTTCACTGTCCTCCACCGCCTCCGATCCGAGGACTTTGCATTGCCCCACACGAAGATCCGCAGTCAGGCTTGAAGACGGTGTGCGCGTCCTCCAGCTACAGGACATGAGGAATCGTTCTTCATGTAATGCCATTGGACCCTTTTCCACGTAAAATATGTTTTAGATTGCACGCATTTTGTCAAACTAGTCCCACGTCACATCCTACACGTCCAAAAAGTGGACTAAAAAGTAACCAGATCGAGGCAGTGGTGTACCAGTCCTTGTGCTTTATTGAGCTCTTCTCAGCATCTCCAGTAGAGGCAGCGATGTGACATTCAGACGGCGCCTGATCCATTTCTACATTTACATTTACACTCTTTACCAGACGCCCTTATCCAGAGCGACTTACAGTCAGTAGTTACAGGGACAGTCCCCCCCTGGAGACACTCAGGGTTAAGTGTCCTGCTCAGGGACACGATGGTAGTAAGTGGGGTTCGAACCCGGGTCTTCTGGTTCACAGACCCGCTACGCTACTACAACCTAAATATGCTTATAGCAAACATCACTGTGACACCTTTTAAACGTGGAGACGCAGGAAACGGTGTCTTTATTTCATCCCATGTAACAAGGTCAACCAGGTCATGTCGGGCGAGATGAAGCTTGGCGCACTGGTTCACCCACACAAAACCAAATGGAATATTTACAAGTTCTCGCGCTGTGTCGCAAAGTCCACCGCGTCTTCAGAGGTCACCGAAGAACGTCCCCACCTGGAAAACCCGAGAAGTTTATATTTTTAATAATGCTGTAAAATAGGTACAGAAAACCCAACTATAGTGGTTTTTGGCGGCCTGTCAATCTTAGTCAAGC
>NW_021629874.1:12500-61871 GCF_900700375.1 Denticeps clupeoides
CACACTCACTCAAACACACACACTCTCGCATGCACTCACTCACTCACACTCACACGCCCTCTCACTCACACACACACACACACTCACACTCTCACATGCACTCACTCACACGCCCTCTCACTCACACACACACACACACACACTCAAACATGGCCTCTCACATGCACACTCACTCACTCAAACACGCACACACACTCTCGCATGCACTCACTCACACGCCCTCTCACTCACACACACACACACTCACTCAAACACACACACTCTCGCATGCACTCACTCACTCACACTCACACGCCCTCTCACTCACACACACACACACACTCACACTCTCACATGCACTCACTCACACGCCCTCTCACTCACACACACACACACACACTCAAACATGGCCTCTCACATGCACACTCACACGCCCTCTCACTCACACACACACACACACACACTCTCGCATGCACTCACTCACTCACACGCCCTCTCACTCACTCACACACACACACACACACACTCTCGCATGCACTCACTCACTCACTCACACTCACACGCCCTCTCACTCACACACACACACACACACACACTCACTCAAACACACACACACTCTCGCATGCACTCACTCACTCACACGCCCTCTCACTCACTCACACACACACACACACACACACACACACTCTCGCATGCACTCACGCACAAACACTCACACACTCTCGCATGCACTCACTCACACGCCCTCTCACTCACCCACACACACACACACACTCACTCAAACACACACACACACACCACTCTCGCATGCACTGACTCACTCACACACACTCACACGCCCTCTCACTCACACACACACACACACACACACACACACACACTCTCGCATGCACTCACTCACTCACACGCCCTCTCACTCACTCACACACACACACACACACTCTCGCATGCACTCACGCACAAACACTCACTCACTCTCACATGCACACTCACTCACTCACACGCCCTCTCACTCACACACACACACACACTCACTCAAACACACACACACACTCTCGCATGCACTCTCTCACTCACACTCACACGCCCTCTCACTCACACACAAACACACTCACACACACTCTCGCATGCACTCACTCACCCTCTCACTCACTCACACACACACACACACACTCTCGCATGCACTCACGCACAAACAATCACTCACTCTCACATGCACACTCACTCACTCAAACACGCACACTCACTCGCACACGCAAACACACACTCACATGCACTCTCACTGAAAACACGCACTCTTACACTCACTCACTCACTCAAACACGCACACACTCGCTCTCGCATGCACACTCACTCAAACACACACACTCAAACATTCACTCACTCACTCACACGCCCTCTCACTCATTCAAACACACACGCACTCAAACACACACGCACTCAAACACACACGCACTCGCACAGTCCCTCAAACACTCACGCACGCTCACACACTCAAACACACGCATGCACGCACTCACACCCTCACTCACCTGGTTTTGCGGTCCTTCAGCCACTTCTCATGCTGAGCGTGTAGTTTCTGGAGGTACGCCAGGTCTATGTCTTTTTCTTCCTTCCTCCCACGTTTATGCAGCCGTTTCATGCAAATCTGCAACACACACACACACACACACACACACAGACTTGATCTCTGGCTTTTTGGGGTCTCCCCCGAGCTGAAATGGTTTTGGTGGTTTTTGACAAGACCTCGGGTGGTGCCCTGAGGTAAATGATGCCCTCCAGCTGCACCCGGGGACCAAACTGCTCCACCAGGAAGGAGTGCCAGTTCTGGTAGACGGCCCACTCCGCCGCATTAATGAAGCCCAGCTCGAACATGGTCAGGGCGAAGATGTACCTGCAGCAGGACACATGCCGTCAGGACGGGTGTCCCGCGAGGTCGCGACCCCCACCCGACCTCTCTCACCTGTCGCTGTAGACCGAGCGCTCGTACACCCGGACGGGCGGGGAGCGGCCCGGCGGCGGCGGCCGCAGCTGGGTGCTCAGCCGGCTGGTGCAGGAGAACGTCTGGAAGGTGTAGGCCCAGCGCGCCGGGTCCTCGTACATCAGCTGCAGCAGGTTGCTCACCGGCGACTGCGCGCCAAGGCCATCGAACTGGGAATTTAAATAATCCCACCTCTCCTACTGATTAACTTTCACAAATGTCTGACTGCTCAAAGGACAAGAAATTCAAAAATGGTCATATTTTCATGAGAAGTTTTCGGAATTGAATTAACTGAAAGCCTCATAAAGTGTGAAGAGCAGTTTTAGATGCCTTCTAAGGTCGTGTAAAGTCCATGCTGGCTACAGTCAGGCCCGAGGTCGGTCTCCTGGGACAATATCTACCTGCGCATCGTCGGCCACCACGTTCTGCCACTTGCTGACCGGCTCAGGAACCACCTCCCATCCCCGGGCGGCGTCCTGCAGTAGCCGGGCGAAGGTGGACTTCCCTACGGCTGCAGGACAGACATGAAGCTCCAACAGGGTCCCTCATCGCCACCCACCAGCCTCATATTCGCATTATTACAAAGAAAATCACGTTTACAGTACAGCATCCTTCTGTTACGTCACGGCCTCATTTGCATAACCGTAAGCAGTCCGGCGCATGCGCGACCCGCCTCCATTTCCCCCAGAGCGGGCGGCTCACCGATGTTGCCCTCGACGGAAACCCTTTTGAGCTGTCCGGTGCCCGCCACCTTCCCCTCCGCCGACGCGGTGTGCCCGGCCCTCGCCGCCGAGGGCCGGGCACACCGTAAGACGGATCGGGCCGCGGAGGCGAGAGATGGCAGCTTCCTGAAGCCGTTGACAGCCATGCTGCGCCCGAGGTTTCAGAATAAAAGTCCCGGCGGGAGGGGCGGAGCTTCAAAATAAAAGCCTCTTTCTACCAATCTGGCTCATTTTAAGTTTGGTAATGTTGCGGTTCCTTGTTCTGCCTGAAATTGATCTCACTTCTGGACACGCTGATGCCTGGTGTGTTTTTTTTTTTTTTTTTAACCAAACCAAACTCATAAAAGAACTCCATAGACAGACGACAGTAATATATTTTTTATACATTTAATTGTGTGCCAGCACAAGACGTTCAATGAGAATTCCACATTTTCAGCATTCAGGAACATTAAAAATCTGCTAATTCTTCACAAGTAAAACCAAAATAGTTGCTAGCTTTAAAATAAAAAGCTAAAAAAGTATTTTTGTGATGGCTTATTAAAAACGATTAGTCTGATAACACTAAAAATACTCAATTGAAGGCTGATCCTGTACGCAGCAAACATAGGTTGTTAGAAAAAAGGTCACAGCAATAACAAATAACACATAATGCAAAAAAAAACAAGTTACAGAATAAAATACTCGATAAAGTCAAGTTTGTGATATACTTTAAGCTGGTTGTAGAGTAAAGAGTAAAAACTACAGCCGGGAAGCTTCAGCATGTCCCAAGTGGATCGGTTTACGGACTTTCGTCGTCTATTTCTGCCATACGTCGCCTTTTCATGATGAACTGAGCGAGACGGGGGGACCTTTTATCGGTCCTTGGTCCCCAGCTTCTCGATAAGCTCCTGCAACGGCGCCAGTTCCCTGCGATCAATCAGGCCAAACTCCTATGAGGAAAGGAGAGATTGAATTCAAGGCCCGATCATCTAGTAGCGGGCGCGGCCCACCACTCCCATGCCTGATCTCACGGATTAAAACAGAATGGTTTAACCCCTCACAGACGGGCAGGCTCTCACCTGCACAAAGAAGATGAAGTGTTTGAAGGACGTGTTGAGATGCGCCTCCTCCTGCAGCTGTATGACCGAGTCGAAATGCTGGTGGTAGATGTGAGCGTAAACGCGGAACAGCCGCTTCAGGATGGTCTTCGCCACCGACATGAAGTTCTTAGGGAACGGGACACCTGGAGGCGGATCGGCTGCCTGTTACTACGCCGTCGTGACCATTTTTCTCCCACGTTCCCCATTCAGACCACAGACACACACGCAGCGGCCCGCTCATCGTTCGGCGCGGAACCCGAGCAGAGCGCCGTAACTGGATCCAGGACTTCCGCAAGCGAGAGGAAGTTCTCTCTCACACACACACACACACACACACACTCTCAACTAGAAGGAGAGCAGAAGTCAGCTGACCGATCTTGGATGGGAAGAGGGTCTCATCGTCCAGCTGGTCCTGCACCCAGGTCATCAGGTAATCGATGTACTTGGGGGCGGAGCATTTAATCGGCTTTTTAATATTGGTGCCATCAGCCCAGTGATACTCGTACCTGCAGGAGGACAGTAAAACATCCGGGCATTTACTGATCAGCAAAATCTACATGGCGAGTAGACCACAGAAGGAACATCTTCACGCTCAGAACCGACCGGTGAGGATCTGAAGACTCCTACTACAGAACCAACTCTCAAGAGTCGCGCTTTGGAAGAAGAAACCGTACAGTTGGGCCCAAATGTTTCAAAATAAAAGCGCAGAGGCTGGTTTGCTTCACTACTACAGGACTGGAGCCATCAGCAGATGGACAGGAGATGGACAGGACAGGAGCCATCACCAGAACACTGTTAAACTCAACAAATCTACACTTCCAGCCTTAATGCACATCTCAGTTCATTTAGAAAGTGAAAGTGACGTGATTGTCATTGTGATACACAGCAGCACAGCACACGGTGACACAACAAAATTTGTCCTCTGCATTTAACCATCACCCTAAGTGAGCAGTGGGCACCATGACAGGCGCCCGGGGAGCAGTGTGTGGGGACGGTGCTTTGCTCAGTGGCACCTTGGCGGATCGGCAACCTTCTGCTTCCTTAACCGCTAGGCCACCACTGGCCAGTTTTAGTTAGTATAGTTTAGTGTGTATTTACGTATATATTGTTATTTTATGATTGCACTATGGGGGGGGGGGGGGGGGGGGGGGGGGGTTGTGCAAAACAGTATTTCTACACACGGTAAACGGTGTACACTGTCGTACTGACAATAAACCCATCTTGGATCTTGAACACCAAAACCCACTGGGCCACTACCACCAGATCCGAGACACAAGAGAAGCATGAACCGCGGACCAGCTGCCCCGCCCTGATGACGGCGAGGGAAGTGAGTACGAATTGCGTCTCACCTGGGCCCGGCGGACATCACCTGGCAGCTGGTCTCCGTGCAGAATTCCGTGATGGTGCCATACAGCATGTTGATCTGGTTAAAGAAGTCCACCGCTGGAACACACACACACACACACACAATGAGTGAGAGGAAGACGAGTCCCGTCCACGCTGGCGCCGCCACTCACTGTTGACGGCGATCCACTCGTTCAGGTCCTCGCCCTCCGGCAGCATCACCGCCTGCCGCAGGTTGCCGCTGCCCAGCGTGGCCTCGGCGTGCTTCAGCAGCTCGTACTGGTGGGAACCCTCCGGGATGTTCTTCTTGGGCTTGAACGTCTTCGATGAGCGGCTGCCGCTGGAAAGGAGCGGGTGACAAGAGTTAGACCACGGCCTGCTCTACACGCGCTTCTACAGCGTCTTCCTGCATCGGTCCCACGAGGGGGTGGCAGTAGCCTGGCGGGTAACGGGTTCGAACCCCACTTACTACCATCGTGTCCCTGAGCAGGACACTTAACCCTGAGTGTCTCCAGGGGGGGACTGTCCCTGTAACTACTGACTGTAAGTCGCTCTGGATAAGGGCGTCTGGTAAACGCTGTTAAATGTGGGAAACCGGGAAAGGAAGCTTTCATCTTTTACAGCCTGCATGATGAAAAGTGCGTTTTTTAACCCCGACTGCGGCTTCATGCCTCTTTACTGGCAGCAGGAAGTACGTGGGGAAGTACGTGGGGAAGTACGGGGCCCAGGAAACTGGGAAGTGATGCTTTAAACTCTCCCGCCACTGCAGGCGCCTCTTTTACAGCCTGCCTGACGAAAAGTGCGTTTTTAACCCGTTTTCATGCCTCTTTACTGGCAGCAGGAAGTACGTGGGGAAGTACGGGGCCCAGGAAGTTGGGGAAGAAACTTCGCTTCCGCTTCTTCTGCGCCGACAAAACCCGGAAACGGAGGCTAGAAGGTTATCTCTATTGTCAGCTAAACTCACAGCCCAGAACAAGTCGACAAGGACACTCACAATAAGAAGCTCATGTCGCCAAACGTGCTGTCTTAGTCGCGGAGGGAGGGTGGAGATGCGGCCGGAGGTCCAGAGAAGCGGTCCGGCGAACTTCCCGAACTTTCCCGTCTCTGCCGCGGCCGATAAACACGACGTCGAGCTCCGAGGGCGAGGACGCGTCCTATTGGCCGGGAGGAGTCGGCGCTGCGCTCCTATTGGTTCTCCCCGCCGGAGACCCGCCCCTCTCAAGCGTCGCCTGGTCCTCGGTCACGTCGAGACGCGACAAATCATAAGATCAGCATCACAAGTAATAACCAGAGGCGGCTAGAATAAAATTATAATAAAACAATTACTCAAGTACGAGTACAAAAGTATTTTTAGTGATAGGATTACTGTTTGATTGTAACATCTCGTTTATTTTTGACAAACTATGTATTCAGATAGAAATATATATAGTAGAGGCCAAAAGTCGGGCCACACCTTCTCATTCAGTGTGTTTTCTTTATTTTCATGACCATTTACGTTGGTATATTCTCACTGGAGGCATCAAAACTATGAATGAACACATGTGGAGTTCTGTACTTAACAAAAAAAGGTGAAATAAGTGAAAACATGTTTTATATTCTAGTTTCTTTGCTCTGGTTACTGCTTTACACACTCTTGGCATTCTCTCGATGAGCTTCAAGAGGTCGTCACCTGAAATGCTTCTCCAACAGTCTTGAAGGAGTTCCCAGAGGTGTTTAGCACTTGTTGGTCCAGCTCACCCCAAACCATCTGGATTGGGTTCAGGTCCGGTGACTGTGGAGGTCAGGTCTCCACTTTTTGTTAAGTACATAACTCCACATGTGTTCATTCATAGTTCTGATGCCTTCAGTGAGAATCTACCAACGTAAATGGTCATGAAAATAAAGAAAACACATTGAATGAGAAGGTGTCCAGACTTTTGGCCTGTACTGCATGAATAATTAAATGTCCCTTTTCAGAGTGCATGAAGACTGCTGCTCCGCGAGTGGAGGCGACTTTCATACAAATGCCCTGTTTATCCATTAAAAAGTAAAGTTGGATATATTTAGGGGTCTCTGTCGCCATCTTCTGGAAAACTTTTTTTTATTTATATCATTTTTTAAAATATAGATTATTTTGTATTTGGGTCTTTTTTTTTACCCCTCATGGGTTAAAACGTGCATTGCATGTTAAAGTTAAAACAGCTAAACGAAAACTCAAAACGGCGTCCCTCCTATAGAGAAAATGTATAGCGGTCTATTTTTAACTCATTACATCATTTAACAAAAAGCTTTTTAAAAAATGTGTAAAAGTGCGACTGTGCTTCTGTAAACTTTTTATACTGTAGACATCTGGAGTCGCATCTACCATTTTTATTCCATGTCGCTCCTGTGTGACGATTCAGCCACTCTGGTCCCCGGCGTGTATGCGGCATGGCTACGTCTGATTGGTGGAACGGTGTCATGTGATTATGGCTGCTACGTCTGATTGGTGGAACGATGTCACGTGAATCCTTCAGCGTCTGGCAAAAATAAAGCGTTCAAAGTTTCTTATTCAGAAATGTACTCATGTAAAAAGTATCGCGTTGTAAATTTACTCTTAGAAGTAAATATTTTTCTTAAAGCTGATCAAGTTAATGTAACTTGTTACTACCCACGTCTGGCAGTTTAAATTTTTATATTTACATTTAAGGCATTTGGCAGACGCCCTTATCCAGAGCGACCACCTCCAGTTGAAAGTATTACTCGGTGCCTTTTATTAATTAAATTTAATTTAATTTAATTCGATTTGACCTTACTGTGGTGAATCGGACTACATAAATGAAATGTACGTGCGTACTTTTCATTTTCGATTTTAAACCAGGATTAGGATATTAGGACAAGTTTAGTCTTTTATCATTATAAAAAAAAGGGTTTTCAAAAATAACAAAAATAATAATAATAAACGCAGCAGACACGTTCAGAAGAAGGGCTGCGTCACTTCCGGTTTAAATCCAGGCGCAATCCGCGCAGAGAGCGGTGAGCAGTAGCGCTTTTCATTTCTTCTTCTCCTCCTTCAGAGGTTAAAAGCTGCTTTTTCCCTCTTAAAGCAGAATTTTTGTAGGCGTAGGCAGTTGGTCTTGATCGTGCTGCTGCGATGAGAATAATTGTTAAATTTTTTTACCTGTTTTCCGTGTTCCGGGATCCTACGGAAACTGTCCGGTGTGGAGCTTCACTGTCGGGCTGGTTTCCCTCAGATCTCCCACAGCTTCATTTTAAACCGTGTCTGGCGTGGAGCTTCACTCTTGGGCTGGTTTCCCTCAGATCTCCCACAGCTTCATTTTAAACCGTGTCCAGTGTGGAGCTTCAGATCTCCCACAGCTTCATTTTAAACCATGTCCGGTGTGGAGCTTCAGATCTCCCACGGCTTCATTTTAAACCGTGTCTGGCGTGGAGCTTCACTCTTGGGCTGGTTTCCCTCAGATCTCCCACAGCTTCATTTTAAACCGTGTCTGGCGTGGAGCTTCACTCTTGGGCTGGTTTCCCTCAGATCTCCCACAGCTTCATTTTAAACCATGTCCGGTGTGGAGCTTCAGATCTCCCACGGCTTCATTTTAAACCGTATCCGGTGTGGAGCTTCACTCTTGGGCTGGTTTCCCTCAGATCTCCCACAGCTTCATTTTAAACCATGTCCGGTGTGGAGCTTCAGATCTCCCACAGCTTCATTTTAAACCATGTCCGGTGTGGAGCTTCAGATCTCCCACAGCTTCATTTTAAACCATGTCCGGTGTGGAGCTTCAGATCTCCCACGGCTTCATTTTAAACCGTGTCTGGTGTGGAGCTTCACTCTTGGGCTGGTTTCCCTCAGATCTCCCACGGCTTCATTTTAAACCGACTCTTTACACCGACCGCCATTTCTAGCCACTCCAGGACCACAGACAGGCTGGAGGAACTCGTATTAATGTTCAATCATCTCACAAAGTCAAATTTCCATGTCAGGGAACCTTGAAAGAGATTTTGCCATATGATCCTGCAGGGTTACAAAAAATGTAGTTAAATTTGTAAAAAGTTTTTTTTGAGTTTAAATCAGGTTGTTGTTTCGGTTGACGCAGCTCTCGAGGGCGTGGATGATGTGGGCGGAGCACCGGCGAGCGATTCACATCACGCAGGCCGAGCTCCTGTGCAAGAATGGCTGCGGTTTCTATGGCAACGCCGCCTGGCAGGGCCACTGCTCCAAGTGCTGGCGGGACAGAACGTGCCAGGCTGACGTTGGTGAACAGGATTGTGGGTAAGAAGCGGACGACATGCTCTCGGCCATTTTGTTCGGGGGACCCCGCGTCAGCAGCGTGCGTTTCCCCCCCCGTAGTGACGCAGCCGCGCCGCCCAGCGTCTCAAAGGAGAAGAAGAGCGAGGAGAAGAGCCGGAGGTCCAGCACGATAAGGAAGCTCTTCTTGGGGGAGGCCACGCCTCCTAAAGGCCCAGGTGAGTAGTTTGTCTCCCCCCCCGGAGACACTCAGGGTTAAGTGTCTTGCTCAGGGACACGATGGTAGTAAGTGGGGTTTGAACCTGGGTCTTCTGGTTCATAGGCGAGTGTGTTACCCGCTAGGCCACTACCAGCCTATATCACGGGGCAGCGGTGGCCTGGCGGTTAAGGAAGCGGCCCCGTAAACAGAAGGTTGCCGGTTCGAATCCCGATCTGCCGAGGTGCCACTGAAGTGCCACACACTGCTCCCCGGGCGCTTGTCATGGCCGCCCACTGCTCACTCAGGGTGATGGTTAAATGCAGAGGACAAATTTCACTGTGTGCACCGTCTGCTGTGCTGCTGTGTATCACATGTGACAATCACTTCACTTCACCTATTGTAACTGGGTGCTTCTGGAGCTTCTTCAGTCACCATAAAACCCCTCCCGATGGTCCAAAACGTAGCAGCCGAAACACACCCACGTCCCGCCTCTCACCTCTCCCCACCGGCTCCCGGTAGCTGCTCGCATCGGGTTCAAATCCATCTTATACCAACACACTACTAGCCAGCTCTCAGACGGAAGCCTCTGGCCGCCTGACCCGCCTTCTGGCTCTTCCAGACGCGCCGCTGTCGCAGGCGGAGGCGCTGAAGGCGTTCGAGGCGCTGCAAGCCGGGAGACTTCACCGCCTTCCTCAAGCTGCTGCGCAGCCCCGCCTCCCAGCGGCTGCAGTCCCGCTGCACCGCCTTCCTCAACACCATGGAGGCGTACCACGTAAGCCGTCCCCACGCCGCCTCGGGTCTGCCGGCCGCGGCGCCTCGGTTCACGTTGTCCCCCGTCCGCAGGCCCTCGCGGTGGAGAAGCAGTCCGACCTGGTGCAGGAGTTCTACCAGAACATCGCCGCGCACTTCAACAGTGAGTATCGCGGGTGGTTCGGTGGTAGGATTCTCTCCTGCCACGCGGGAGGCCCGGGTTCCGTTCCCGTTCTGAGGGCCGGTGGGGGCCTAGCGGTTCAGTAAGTGGCACCTTAATCAGAGGGTTGCCGGTTCGAATCCCGATCTGTCATGGTGCCCACTGCTCACCAAGGGTGACGGTTAAATACAGAGGACACGTGTCACCGTGTGCTGCGCCGCTGTGGATCACAAGTGACAATTACGTCACTTTCACTTCAGAAATGTCACAGCATTACAATTTTCAATCCGAAATTCGATACCGCTGAAATTGGACTGATAACAGAGTCCTTAAATTCAAATTTTATGTCACATACATAGTCGTACACGGTATGATATGCAGTAGCGGCTGCTACAGACCACAATATTGCAAATGCTGCAAGTATACAATGAACCAATATGCAAATATTGCAAACATAACCAAATATTACACTTTTACGTCTTTAACATAAAATATGTGTAACAGGTAGGGTGAAGGTGTGCAAATGAGTGAAAGTCACTGTATAAAAAAAAAAAAAAAAAGTCCAGAGTGGTTGAGCGTGAAAGTGCTGGAGTGTATTGGAGTTCTATGTAGTGTTGTGGTTGTTGAGGGCTCGTATAACCTGCGGGAAGAAGCTCCTCCTCATCCTCTCTGTGTTGGACTTCCCTGATTGCAGCAGAGAGAACAGCCCATCGTTGAATAATCCAATTCGTTCTACGTGACCACGAGCCTGAAAGACTTCAAGCTAGCTGAGAAGCAAGCTGTCCTTCTCCTGTAGGCATGCCTGAAGAGCAGGTGGAGCAGATGATGGAGCACATGGAGAAGCTGGTCATGACGCGCCTGCACAAGTGGGTCTTCTGCCACGACAGCTGTGACGACGAGCAGAAGGATCTTGCCCTGCAGAGGAGAATTCGGTGAGTTCCACACAGACCGACTTAAGACGTTCTCGCGACGTGCCACACCCGTTCTTTCAACCGCCGCCATTGTGGCTTCGCCAGGTCTCTGAAATGGGTGACCCCTCAGATGCTGCGCGTGCCGTTCACCGACCGAGGACCCGAGGACGCTGACCCTTACCTGCCCGCCATCACCGGTAACCGTCCGTAACGCCATCAACGCTACTGTAGGTGGAGCTAATAAATACCCAGCACTGGTGGAAGGTCTGGACGCCCAACTCTGTGGTGCTTATTTAGAAGAATCCAGCACCAGGAACGTGTTTGTTGTATGAGGAGGAAGTGGACGTTTGATGAATCTGTGTTTTTTTTTTTTTTTTTTTTTTTTTTTTTTCTCTTTCCTCTCTCTCTCTTTTTACCGTCATGTCGAGTTTGTTCATTATCGTCGTCATCGTTTTATGAGACGCTCATTAACATGAGTGGATGATGAGAGTTCAGCAACATTATTTACCAGACGCCCTTATCCAGAGCAACTTACAGTCAGTAATTACAGGGACAGTCCCCCCCTGGGGACACTCAGGGTTAAGTGTCTTGCTCATGGACACAATGGTAGTAAGTGGGGTTTGAACCTGGGTCTCCTGGTTCGTAGTTCATGTTCATGGGGTGGTAGTAGCCTAGCGGGTAACACACTCACCTATGAACCAGAAGCCCCAGGTTCAAACCCCACTTACTACATTTACATTTATGGCATTTATCAGACGCTCTTATCCAGAGCGACTTACAATCAGTAGTTTCAGGGGACAGTCCCCCTGGAGCAACTTAGGGTTAAGTGTCTTGCTCAGGGACACAATGGTAGTAAGTGGGATTTGAACCTGTGACTCTGTAGTCTTGTGGTTCATAGGCAAGTGTGTTACCCACTAGGTTACTACCATCATGTCCCTGAGCAAGACACTTAACCCTGAGTGTCCCCAGGGGGGGACCGTCCCTGTAACTACTGGATAAGGGCGTCTGGTAAATGCTGGAGATGTAAATGTAGAGGCGAGTGTGTTACCGTTTTTTAAAATCTGAACACCTTCGCTCTGCAGCGATTATCGAGATGGATGCCAAACGTGCCCCTCAGGACAAGCTGTGCTGCGTCTCCAAGTGCAGCCGGAACATCTTCCAGGCGGTGGGCAGCTGTAAATCCGAGCCGGCCTGCGCGGACGACTTCCTGTCCGCGCTCATCTACGTGGTCCTGTGCGCCAACCCGCCGCGCCTGCACTCCAACATGCAGTACGTGGCGCGCTTCGGCCTGCCGCACGCCCTGCGGACCGGGGAGGACCGGCTACTACTTTCACGAACCTGGTGAGGCGGAGGCGGGGCGGCCGCGGCGGGTTCCCGTACTACGTCCCCTGTCCATGCTGTCCTCCCGCAGTCGTGCGCGGTGGCCTTCATCGAGAAGCTGGACGCCGCGGCGCTGGGCCTGAGCCCCGACGAGTTCCGCGGCTTCATGCAGGGGGGGCGGGGCCACCGGCGCCCTCGGCCAGGCGCAGCAGGTGCGCCAGCAGCTGGAGGAGCTCAGGAGGCGGCAGGAGCACGTGATGGAGCAGGCGCGCTCCCTGCAGGCGCAGCTGCGCAGCTGGGCGGAGTCCACGCAGACCCGGGCGGACGAGGTGGCGTCCGGGGGGAGGAGCTCCGAGTGAAGGAGGCTGAGCGACGCGCTACATTCCAGTGTTGAGCTGATGGTTTGTGTAGGAACGTTCCTACAGGTTCTGAATACTAGTATTTCTGTCCGTGCAGAATACGTTTGTAATTTATATATATTTCTCATACATTACATTAAAATGTCCTTGTCCATTCCTGGTCACGTGACGCACGACGGAAGAAGAAAATTGCCAACTGCGTAATATATTTGAGATGAGTGTGTATGTGTTTGTAAGTTATTTAACGTTCTTTCCGTCGCCGCTGCGGCGTGTCGATGACGGTGCTGATTATCGCGGCGTTGCTGGCCGCCAGGAGCACTAACTGAACAGAGTTCTGGTTTACACACGTTCAAGTGCAGCGTGAGTTGCGCTCACACGCCGTTCCTCTTCGTGCCTGCTGGTGGGAAGTGTTGTTCTGGGTACAAACTCACAGTACCTCAGAGTTATCCCGATATAAAAAGCCATTCACTGTGTATTCATGCCACATTCCTTTTATTAAACACGTTTAAAAGCTCAAATTCTGTTTTGTTGCATTTCACGTCTTAAAATTGCAATATTTCGATGTCATAACTGCATTTTGACTATTTAAGAGACTGTCATGGTTGTTGTTTTTATTGTCCAGATTTCTACTATGTTCACAGTAAGAGAAAAGAAACGGTGTAGACCGGTCTCTGGACGAAGTAACAGCAGCATCCTTTTTTTTTTACAAAGAATTTTGCTTCTATGTCGGTCTTGTTGGTCCCTTAATTCTGCATCTGAAGTCTCTTGGTGCAGAATTACAGCCACTTTGATCCAGTCCCACAGTGAGATTTCCCAGGATGCACCGTTTCACCGTCTGTAGCTTTAAATGCTAATGAGGAGGAGAGAGGCGGGACGAGGAGGAGAGTGGCCTGTAGAAGTTGAGGGGACATTCGCATAAATGATGTCATCAACACCGTCCACCAACCACAATCTTTGCTACAGACAGGAACCGACTGAGTCTCGTGGGACAGGACTAAAAAATTAATTTCTGCTCACTTTTATATCCAAACAAGAGCAACTGCAATAATTCACACGTTTGGAAGCCATGACGGTCGGTGGAAATAATGTTTTAGGGCAGGGCTGGGGAAAGCTTGCGAAACGGGGAGGTAACCTTTCCCCCTTATGACGTCATAAGGGGACAAATTCCAGCTCAGACCGCCTGAGCTGCCGCTCTCTGAACGGTGAAGCAGAACGACCAAAATACTCTTCACACCGACCGCCATTTCTACTATAGGACCGTACATGGCCTAGTGGAACTCATATTAATGTTCAATAATGTCACAAAGTCACACTTTCATAACAGGGGACCTTTAAATTGCACCAAGAAGGTCTGGACAGGAGAACGGGTGGGTGACGTCACGGGCCATTTGTTTACTGAACCGCTATTGGTCGGCGCGACCGCGTCACTTCCGGCAACAGGCGCCATGAAGATGACTGCGGAGGAGAAGGCGGACGGCGGCTCCGGGATGAAGGTGGAGGACGTGCAGAAGCTCATCCAGAAGAAGGATGAGATCGAGGAGCAGATCCGGGCGTATTACGACGTGCTGGAAGACGTGAGAAGCGCCGTCAGAGTAGAACTTTACCGAGACGTGAAGGTCCTCGGTCCTCCAGGTGAAGTTGTCTGGAAGTTGAGTCGCGGCAGATGGAAACGAGACGATTCATTCTGCGTCCACAGAGAAGATAAATGGTGGTAGCCTAGCGGGTAACACAGTCGCCTATGAACCAGAAGACCCAGGTTCAAATCCCACTTACTACCATCGTGTCCCTGAGCAGGACACTTAACCCTGAGTGTCTCCAGGGGGGGACTGTCCCTGTAACTACTGACTGTAAGTCAGTATAAGGGCTGACTTACAGTATAAGGGCTTTGTATAAGGGCGTCTGGTAAATGCTGTAAATGTAAATGGGAGTGAGTGGGGTTTGAACCTGGCCGCTGTTAACCACCCGCTTGATGGGGGCCGGACTCCACCGAACGCGGGAGGAGGGGGGTGTGGCAGACCTGGAGGGTACGTCCAGACCTGGAGGGTACGTCTGTGGTCAGTTCTGTGGATCAGAGTGAAGCATCCTGACCTTGAAGAACGGGTCCGGTTGCCGCGACTCAACTTTCAGGCGCTGGACTGGTTATTTGGTGACCGGGCCGGTCGGAGCAGAGTTCGTTTTTCATGCCTTTCGGTGATAAAGTCTAGATGTTTAACGGCGTTGTCACCGTGACCCTCTTGTGTCCCCAGCAAGGTGACGTGGGGATGAGCGCTGCTCTGGTGGACGTGGAGGGCTACCCCCGGGCGGACGTGGACCTGTACCAGATACGGACGGCGCGGCACAGCATCTCCTGTGATCACCCGAGTCGCTCGCTCTCTCACCGCACGGCGCCGCGAGGCCGGCGCCACCGCCAACCGTCTCTGCTCTGTGTGCCTCCCCAGGTCTGCAGAACGACCACAAGGCCATCATGCTGCGCATCGAGGAGTCCCTGCACCGGCTGCACGCGCAGGAGCGGGCGGGGCCCGAGGGGGCGGGGCCACGGCAGGAGCCCATGGAGCAGGAGGCCGTCCTGCCGCCTCCCTTCGCGCATGTCGACGCGGTCACACCGGGATCCCCGGCCTTCCAGGCGGTCCGTGCCAATTACTGCTTATTATCGTTTGGTCTTAATACGGGACGCGGGACACGCCAGACCGGAGATTAAATATTTCAATATTAATGTCACGTAAACTGTGGTTCGTCATCAGATACGTGTCTCCACGGAAACCCATTTTCTCTAAATAATTGCAGTTTTATTACTTCGAAATTCGAAGGATGATAACCGATCAATTTTTAACACATTGAGTAGGTATCTCAGGAAAAGTATTGATCATCTTGCGTAATATTAAGATATTGGAGGACTTGGTGTTCTCGGTTTCAGATTATATTCAGTGGATGGCGGCACGTTCAACGTCTAATTAGAATAACGGTAAAACTCATACATTGCTGTACGAAAAATTATACGCATGTCGAAGCCCCATAGGCCTGTTTGGAAACGTTTCTCGTGACCACGTGGCAGAATTTACCGTGCTGATGTAGATGTGATGTAGATGTGATGTAGATGACTACATCTGGTAGAATTTACCGGGCTGCTGTAGATGTGATGTAGATGTGATGTAGATGACTACATGTGGTAGAATTCACCGTGCTGATGTAGATGTGATGTAGATGACTACATGTGGTAGAATTCACCGTGCTGCTGTAGATGTGATGTAGATGTGATGTAGATGACTACATGTAGTAGAATTCACCATGCTGCTCTAGATGTGATGTAGATGACTACATGTGGTAGAATTCACCGTGCTGATGTAGATGTGATGTAGATGTGATGTAGATGTGATGTAGATGACTACATGTGGTAGAATTCACCGGGCTGCTGTAGATGTGATGTAGATGTGATGTAGATGACTACATGTGGTAGAATTCACCGTGCTGATGTAGATGTGATGTAGATGTGATGTAGATGTGATGTAGATGACTACATGTGGTAGAATTTACCGTGCTGCTGTAGATGTGATGTAGATGTGATGTAGATGACTACATGTGGTAGAATTCACCGGGCTGCTGTAGATGTGATGTAGATGTGATGTAGATGACTACATGTGGTAGAATTCACCGTGCTGATGTAGATGTGATGTAGATGACTACATGTGGTAGAATTTACCGGGCTGATGTAGATGTGATGTAGATGACTACATGTAGTAGAATTCACCATGCTGCTCTAGATGTGATGTAGATGACTACATGTGGTAGAATTTACCGTGCTGCTGTAGATGTGATGTAGATGTGATGTAGATGTGATGTAGATGACTACATGTGGTAGAATTCACCGTGCTGATGTAGATGTGATGTAGATGTGATGTAGATGTGATGTAGATGACTACATGTGGTAGAATTTACCGTGCTGCTGTAGATGTGATGTAGATGACTACATGTGGTAGAATTCACCGTGCTGATGTAGATGTGATGTAGATGTGATGTAGATGTGATGTAGATGACTACATGAGGTAGAATTCACCGTGCTGATGTAGATGTGATGTAGATGACTACATGTGGTAGAATTTACCGGGCTGATGTAGATGTGATGTAGATGACTACATGTAGTAGAATTCACCATGCTGCTCTAGATGTGATGTAGATGACTACATGTGGTAGAATTCACCGTGCTGATGTAGATGTGATGTAGATGTGATGTAGATGTGATGTAGATGACTACATGTGGTAGAATTCACCGTGCTGCTGTAGATGTGATGTAGATGTGATGTAGATAACTACATGTGGTAGAATTCACCGTGCTGATGTAGATGTGATGTAGATGTGATGTAGATGTGATGTAGATGACTACATGAGGTAGAATTCACCGTGCTGATGTAGATGTGATGTAGATGACTACATGTGGTAGAATTCACCGTGCTGATGTAGATGTGATGTAGATGTGATGTAGATGTGATGTAGATGACTACATGAGGTAGAATTCACCGTGCTGATGTAGATGTGATGTAGATGTGATGTAGATGTGATGTAGATGTGATGTAGATGACTACATGTGGTAGAATTTACCGGGCTGATGTAGATGTGATGTAGATGTGATGTAGATGACTACATGTGGTAGAATTCACCGTGCTGCTGTAGATGTGATGTAGATGTGATGTAGATGTGATGTAGATGACTACATGTGAAGAATTCACCGTGCTGATGTAGATGTGATGTAGATGTGATGTAGATGACTACATGTGGTAGAATTCACCATGCTGATGTAGATCTTCGCCCCAATTTTTACGCTCGCTCCTTTTTTCTTCTCCGCTCTCAGGGTTTGCGAGCCGGTGATGAAATAATCGAGTTCGGTTCAGTCAACGCCGGCAACTTCCAGCATCTCCAGAACATCGCGTCGGTGGTCCAGCACAGCGAAGGGGTAAAGAACCGATCGCATCTCGGCTGTGAGAGAGTCGCCGTTCTCTCGGTCACGTGAACCTTCGTCTCCGCCAGAAATCGCTGGGCGTTGCGGTGGTGAGGAGCGGCCAGAGGGTTCACTTCAGCCTTGTGCCTCAGAGGTGGTCGGGCAGAGGGCTTCTCGGGTGAGTTCGTCCAATACCGTTCCATGGATCAGACTTGCACGTCCTACGGATGCTCGATTGGGTTGAGGTCGACGCCTCAAACTCACTCACGTTCTTGGCCCATTTCTTCAGTGTAGCGGGGGACATGGTCCTGCTGGAAGAGGACGCTGTCTTCAGGAAATAGAATGGTGCGGTTGGCTAGTAATAGCCTAATG
The DNA here is from genome assembly GCF_900700375.1 of Denticeps clupeoides. NCBI lineage: Eukaryota > Metazoa > Chordata > Actinopteri > Clupeiformes > Denticipitidae > Denticeps > Denticeps clupeoides. The sequence continues at coordinate 30,826 of NW_021629874.1, forward strand.
AGTTAGACACCCACTTCTGAACCTGAAGATAACAAAAGTCCCACGTTCAAACCCCACTTACTACCATTGTGTCCTTCAGCAAGACACTTAACCCTGGGACTGGTAGCACTTAACACCGGGTGGTAGTAGCCTAATGGGGTAACACACTCGCCTATGAACCAGAAGACCCAGGTTCAAACCCCACTTACTACCATTGTGTCCCTGAGCAGGACACTTAACCCTGAATGTCTCCAGGGGGGGACTGTCCCTGTAACTACTGATTGTTAGTCGCTCTGGATAAGGGCGTCTGGTAAATGCTGTAAATGTAAATGACTGAAAGTGAAGTGATTGACTGAAAGTGAGTGAGATGCTGCAGCACAGCACACGGTGACACGGTGAAACGTGTCCTCTGTATTTAACAATCACCCTTGGTGAGCAGTGGGCACCATGACAGGCGCCCGGGGAGCAGTGTGTGGGGACGGGACCTCAGTGGCACCTTGGCGGATCAGGATTCAAACCGGCAACCTTCTGATTATGGGGCCACTTCTTTAACTGCAAGGCCACCACCGCCCCCTGCTAGGCCACCACTGTCCCTGTCACTACTGATTGCAAGACGCTCTGGATAAGGGCGTCTGGTAAATACTGGAAATGTGATACTGTCTCCATCCGCTTGGTCAGCTACCGTGTGTCTAAGCAACATCCAGATGAATTTCAGATCTTCCTGGGAATTTTTTAGTAGATTCTAGTAGGGACACCTCGGACTACCTGTTACTTGACATGTATTTCTTGGATTAATTATGTGCTTTTACGTTATAGAGAACCTTGAAGCAGGTGACTTCGGACCATTTCTGCTTTTCTTTCTGCAGATGCAACATTCTGCCGGCGCGGAAGTGACCGAGTCCGGCGAGCAGGATCGCCGCCGCTCTCCTGTCAGGCGCTCCGTTATGTTCATCAGATATTTGATGTTCCGATGTGGACGAGTGGAGACGCCCGTTTATCCCACGTTCGAGTCGGCTCGCCCTCACTGACGCAACTGGTTTTTTGCTTCCTTCTGCAGATTTATCTCATGTTTGCAATAAAAACGTGGAGGAAACGCTTTAATTTGTCCCTGTTTGTACAGCAGTTATTGTCACGTGTTAATAAAATAGGAAAATGTGATGTTATGTGACCGCTCACTTTATTAAAAGCCATGTGAAAATACAAACAAATTCTTCGTGAGAATTACAGCTCTCTGAATTGACTTTTTAAAATACGTTAAATATTTCACTTCTGAATGAGAGGGTTCTAGTTTGATCTGTAATCTGATGTGGAACTCAGCTGCTTCCTGTTGGAGCCGCGTTCCGTGCTGTTCCGGTAGCAGATGAAGCTGAGCCGCTCCTGACAGTCCCGGCTCTCCCAGACGCCGGCTGCCAGGTTCCGGGCTCCGCAGCGGTCGGTCCGGGCGGGACACGGCGGCAGCGGCACGTCCCCGGGGTCCGGCCCCTGGTCCACCCAGAGCCACTCCCCGGCCAGGAAGCGCAGGCTGGTCCACACTCGGGCCGCCTGGGCCGGCGCGCTCCGGCTCTTGGCCAGCGTCAGCTCGGCCGCGGTCAGCAGGCTGGCCAGGTCGGTGTAGAGAGACCTGCAGTGGACCAGCGCGTCTTCCCACGTCTTGTTCTCCGCCACCACGACCAGTTCCATCTGCCACTGGTAGCAGAAGAAGGTGTTGGGAAGAGCGCAGTCGATGTTCATCCATCTGTACTTAAAAAGAGTCGCACAACTTCCGCTGAGGTTGGACTCAGGACAGCCTTCCTTCCAGGAGGAATAGTTGAAGTTCTCCCCGCTGGACCACAGCCAGGTGTCCTCCAGGGGACTGGTGTACAGGCCGATCCAGCTGAATTGGGGGTTTCCATCCCTCGCGTTGGCCACCATTTGGTTCTCTTGTGCGCTCTCGATGGCGGACAGGTCGTGGTAATTCTGCCTGCAGTGCTGCAGGGCGTCGGCCCAGGTCATTCTGAACGGCACGTAGAAGTGCGTCCTGCGGCTGACGAGGCAGGCGGCCAGTGTGCAGAGCAGGAGGACGCCCAGGAACATCTGCATGTCTGCTGCTGGCATTCCGCTCCGTGGGATTTATATGGACCTCGCTGCAGTCAAATCAAGCCGGAAAAATCATTTCCCTGTAAAAGCAGGCAAAGTCCTCTTCATATGGATTTGAATTGAGAGCAGGTTCGAACCCCACTCACTACCAACGTGTCCCCAAGCAGGAGACTTAACCCTGAGTGTCTCCAGGGGGGGACTGCCCCTGTAAATACTGACTGTAAGTCGCCTTGGATAAGGGCGTCTGGTAAATGCTGGAAATGTAAATGTAGAGTGCTTTCAGGGTCCCTTGAGTGAACAAACACCTTGTGCATCAAGGTTGATAATAATAATACATTTATTTATAAGGCAGTTTCAAAAACCAAGAGCAATACGTGAGGATAATAGTCCATAACAAGTTAAAACTAGTAATAAAAGGGGTTTCGGTGCTACTATCGAGGGACGACCAGACGCCCTGGGTTGAAGTTTCCTTATGGAGTTCGTCAGATATGTAGGAAGGAGTCTGGCCATTTAGGGCTTTAAAGATAAATGTTCATTGAGGTGGTGGAGGACAGGAGGAGAGCAGGTTCTGAGCATGCTCCACCTAGATATTACGATGATGGCCTTGTCATGCATGTTGGATGGACCTTCTTGTGCTTCTCCTGCTTGTAGCAACTCGTTTGACTCGGAGACTCCTGTGTTGGTTTACAGTGTTATTCTTTGGCTTTCCGTGCATGCTGGAGATGCAAATGCGAGTCGTCCTGATTTAAAGACCGACTCTACACATGAACAAGTCTGAGCTGTAGCCAACGACATTTCCATTTCCAGCATTTACTTACAGTCAGTAGTTACAAGGACCGTCCCCCCCTGGGGACACTCAGGGTTCAGTGTCCTGCTCAGGGACACAATGGGGTCTGAACCTGGGTCCTCTGGTTCATGGGCGAGTGTGTTAGCCGCTAGGCCACTACCGCCACGATTCCTTCCAATAGAACTTTCACAGCAGCAGACTTTCGTTTTGTCTCAGGTACAATTGGTGATCGTATGTGTCTTTCAAAGAATACGCTTCCTTTGAAAGGCACCTAAAATACAAAATCATTCTGACTTTTCATGTGGTTATTAATTTTCCACCTGGTACATAATGTGCCATAAAAAAATAAAGTTTTTATGATTCCTCCTTCATTAAACAGTTGTATGTTAACATTAGTTTCTACTTTTAAGGATTTGTTTCTGTATAAAGTTCTTTTATTTCCAGAAATTTCAACAATTTCCTCATGTATTAGTGAGATCAATCAGAGCACCAAATTCCTTGGAGTTCACATTGCAGTAGACAACCGAATGAGCCCAGCAGGCTCTGCACTTTCTGCTACGGCGGAGGAAGGTGCACCTCCTCCTAACCACCCTCACCAACTTCTACAGAGACACAATCCAGCTGGTACGGAACCGCCACCATCATCAGGAGCAGGTCTGCATGCTGCCCCCCAAGTCTACTCAACACCCTCAGTGACAGTGGGCACCATGACAGGCGCCCGGGGAGCAGTGTGGGGACGGTACCTTCTTCAAGGGCAAATCGGTGGCCTCTTGGCGGTTCGGGATTCAAACCGGCAACCTTCCAATTAGGGGTCCACTTCTGTACCCGCTAGGCCACCACTGCCTTAAATGAATACAGTCGTAATAATGAATAGGGTGGTAGTAGCCTAGTGGGTAACACACTCGCCTATGAACCAGAAGACCCGGGTTCGAATCCCGCTTACTACCATTGTGTCCCTGAGCAAGACACTTAACCCTAAATTGTTACAGGGAGACTGTCCCCTGTAACTACTGATTGTAAGTCGCTCTGGATAAGGGCGAATGATAAATGCTGTAAATGTAAATGAATACAATTTTAATCTGTCGAGTGCAAACGTTATAGTTTTAGCATGTTTTTGTTGAGAAACCCCACTTTCCAAGTCTACCTGTATTGGTTTAAACGGTGTACCTGCCACTCGCAATATGTCGGACGCGCTAACGTACTGCGTGTTGCGTCTATGGCGTCGTTCCCTGACGCTCACAATGCGCATGCGCATTTGCGTTCTAAACCGGGCCGCCGTAGTTCGCGTTTCTGCTGTCCAAACCAGACGTGGTTATCCGCAGCTTCAGCAGGTGTAAGTTGGTGGAAAATAGTTGTAAGTTGTAAGGTTTCTCTTTTGCTTGAGTGGAAAAAGTGCCGTTTTATTCGCTCGCATTTCCCCTCGGGTTATTTGCAGATCTCTGTTCTTTTTTTTGACAGACGCGTTTGTGCGCGTTAGCCTGTTTGCTAACGTCCATAAATCTGCCAAGTGACCAAAAGCTGTAAAAATCCAGAAAGCTGTAAAAGCTGGCTGCTTATTTGACTGTTTTGTGAATAAAAATAACTTAAATAGCAGATTTAAGTGAAGGGATTCTTGCGAATCTAATCTCCTGCTAAATGTATGTATATTTATGTATATATATATATATGTGTGTGTGTATTTAAAACTAATAGCTAATAAATGTAATATGTAAATAAATGTACATATTGGCAGGTAAAGATTAGCTTATTGATTAGCAGTGGGAATTTGTATGTGTGGGTTGGAGGCTGAGGCATCATCTCCATCACCGTCTCTCTCCCGCTGGCTATTGCAGGACCAGCAGCTGCACACGATGACGTCAGCAGTGATCTCGGTGCCCACCACCGCCTCACGCTTCGCCCTTCTCCAGGTCGACTCCGACTCTGACTCCGATTCCGAGACAGGCAAGGGCGCCAAGGGACCAAAAGGGCCCGGCAAGTCCCAGGCCAGGAAGGGTGCCGGCGGCAAATCCAACCAGAGCACAGAGAAGAAGAAGGAGAAGAGGAAACGGAAGAAAGAGCTGCAGCAGTGTGAGGCTAACGAGGTCGGCCTTTCACCTTTCACCTCTACGTAACGTGGCTTGGTTGTTACCTGAACGTTCCCATTGGTTCCTCCCAGCTTAGGAACCTGGCCTTTAAGAAGCTCCCGCAGAAGCCGGTGGCCCCGCCCCCTTCGCTGACGCTGCAAGGATTGGCCGATGACCTCCTGCATTCGACCGGTGTGGGCGGGGCCGGGGCGCAGAGCTGGCAGCAGTGGAAGCGGAGAGACGACCAGGTAACCCGGAGAAGCCGAGAACGTGGGCGCGGCCTCGTTCCTCCCTGACTGCTGCGTCTCTCCATCTGCAGCTGACGAGTGAGCTGTACGAGGCCGACCTGGAGAAGGCCCTCATGCTGAGCAAGCTGGAGTTCGAGGAGCAGAAGCAGGTAGGTGGCGCACACACACACACACACTCCTGTAGACCTCTCGTGGTAAATCTGAGGGCCTGACCTGCCTCTGCGCCGTTTACCCGCCTTGAGTGTCGCTCCTGTCAAACTCGCGCTTCCTCTCCAGGAGGAAGTGGCGTCGCCCAGGGCCAAGGGATCCGCGGCGAAGAAGGAGCGAAAGAAGAGTCAGCAGGGGAAGGAGAAGCGGCTCACGGTGTCCCTCAAAGACTTCCAGACAGAACCTTCTATCGGTGAGAGCGCGCTCTTCCACGTAGCGTAACGCCGAGTAGCCGGCGGTTTCCGGGGGGAAAATAAAATGTTTCTTAAATCTACTTTATATTAATGTGTCTTAATGTGAACAGAACAAGACCGCATGAATTTACCTGAGTAGCAAAGTAAAAATAATAACAATCACACACACTGTATCGATGGAGATCAAATTGATCAGCCAGTGGGGCTCTGGGTTTGGAGGCGCACTCAAAACGAAAGTGGAACGACACGCTGCAGGCTGATCCCACTTTGATATAAAGTCCTTAAAACGAGTCGAAATGAGGCTCAGTAGGGGGTGTGGCCTCCACGTGCCTGTAGGACCTCCCTACAACACCTGGACATGCTCCTGATGAGGGACGTCCTCCCAGACCTGGTAGAAAGGGATTGAAGCTTTGATTGGTGGGGTGTGCTTGTTCTGCAGCATGATTATTATTATTATTATTATTATTATTAATATGATGTGTGTATAGTTGGTGTTTGTGTGAGAAGGTTTCTTTCTGGTCTCATTTCTTACAGAGCATCTCAACAGGAAGACGGAGCGAGAGGTGAGTGGGCTTCTAATTTAGAACGTATTTTGCGCTGTGGGGCGGGGCTTCGTAACATGACGTCAGATGTGATTGATGACGTTTGTTTTCCAGGAGTTGAAACCAGCAAACGCCGCGCCGCACGACGACAACTTCTTCAACCGGCTGGAGGACGACGTCAGCAGAATCGTCCAGCGAGACAAACGGCGGGACCAGTTCTGCAACAGCGCCGGTCTGGACGTCAGCACCTCCTCCGAGCAGGAACAGGTGAGGAGCAGGGGCCCGCAGTCGCCTGGGGGCACGTAGGCTGCTAGTAGCCTAGCGGGTAACACACTCGCCTGTGAACCAGAAGACCCAGGTTCAAACCCCACTTACTACCATCGTGTCCCTGAGTGTCTCCAGGGGGGGACTGTCCCTGTAACTACTGACTGTAAGTCGCTCTGGATAAGGGCGTCTGGTAAATACCATAATGTAAATGATTAAACCACAGCTGGGCGGAGTTTACAAGCTCCTCTGTGTGTGTGTGTGTGTGTCCCCGTCCTCTAATCGTCCTTTCTTTCGCTGTTCACAGGACGCGCGGACTGAGCAGCTGAAGCAGGAACTGCAGAAGAAGACCCAGGAGGTGTCTGACCTGAGGGAGACCATCTCGCAGTGGGAGGTGGGCGTGGTCCTCGGTGGTCCGCCTGGCTGCTGCTGCTGCTGCTGCTGTTGTAACTGTGCCGTCGGTTTCAGGAGCGCTACAAGGAGGTGAAGGCGCGAAACGGTCAGCTGCTGAAGATGCTGCAGCAGGGCGAGAGTGAGTCCACGCACAGTTCGTTACTTCCACACTGACCTCCATTCAGTAATTACCGGCCGAGTCCCGCCGGAGTCCACAGCGAAGCCTCGGGGTCGGGACAAAAGGAGAATTGCCACGTTTAAAACTAGCGCAGGTCTAGCGGGTAACACACTCGCCTATAAACCTGAAGACCCAGGTTCAGACCCCACTTACCACCATCGTGTCCCTGAGCAGGACACATGGGCCAGTGGTGACCTAGCGGGTGAGGAAGTGGCCCCGTAATCTCCGCCAAGGTGCAACTGAGGTCCCCTCGATGAAGGTCCCGTCCCCACACGCTGCTCCCTGGGCGCCTGTCATGGTGCCCACAGCTCACCAAGGGTGATGGTTAAATGCAGAGGACACGTTTCACCATGTCACCGTGTGCTGCGCTGCATTGTCTCACAATGACAATCACGTCACTTTCACTTTAACCCTGAGTGTCTCCAGGGGGGGACTGTCCCTGTAACTACTGTAAGGGCGTCTGGTAAACGCTGGAAATGGAAATGGGTCCAAGTTCATCTTCTCAGGGTATTTTGGTCAATTTGACTCCTTGTGATGTTTCTCCTCCTTCTTCTGAGAAGGTACGGTCTTGTAAACTGCCCGCACGGTTCTACCACCGGTGTGGGTCTAACGCCGGTTCCTCGCCCCTCGCTGCAGTGAAGGACAAGGCGGAGATCCTGCTGCAGGTGGACGAGCTGCTCGGTATTAAGGAGGAGCTCCTGTCGCAGGTCGGGCGCGCCGCTTTTCATATAAAAATGGGATCTGCGCCGGTTCCCCTGTACTGGTTTCACGTGCCGTGTTGCTGGTTCCTCTCTAGGTGGCGTCCTTGCACGCTGCGCTGGAACAGGAGAGGTCGAAGGTGAAAGGGCTGCAGTCGGAACAGCCCAAGGTAAATGGCGTTTTCCACGGAACTGCCGGGTGTCGGTTTGGTAAAACGGAGCTTCTAACGGGACCTCCTGTCCCCTCTGCCGTGTCCTGCAGACGAACAGGAAAGGGAGGAAGCACGCAGAAGCTGATTTATGAAGAGCGGGTTCGGAGCCACGCCCCGCCCCGCCCCTGCCGCTCGGCAGATCCACCATCCGTCCCGCCGGTTCTGTTAGGAGGGAGGGGACCGTCGTAAAGAACGATGCCACGTCCCTCGTACACGCCCTCCTCTCTGGGACCCGACACTTTTTATTTCATGGCAGGTGTAGAAATGTGCTGAAACGTGTGGACTGAACATGTGAGAAATAAAAATGGTGGTGTTGGATCTCCTGGGTAAACTTCATTCATCCTCGCGTGACCGAGCCACCGGTCTCCACGGGTCTCCACCGGTCTCCACCGGTCTCCACCGGTCTCCACCGGTCTCCACGGGTCACTGGATGGAGCTGCTGGAAGGTGCGGCCTTCATTTGGGTGGAGGTGGAGGGTCCGGCCGTACATCACAGAAAATTCATATATTAATCCTCTCGCTGCACCGTTCTGTAAAATAATTATTAGGATGGATGGTTTTTGGCGTGGGTGTTGTGGGCGGGGCCTGTAACACGTCGTCACCGTTAAAACCCACCACTTTTTCGTGTTTTGACTGTTCTGTTCTTTTATTACTTTTTATTGTGCCGTTTGCTCATCTGTAGGCATCTAACATTTCACATCCCTACATCTACATGATGGTTAAATACAGTGTTGGAGAGTAACGGGATACATGTACCAGCGTTACGTATTTAGAATACAAAATATGAGTAACACTATTTCGTTACAGTTACCGTTTAAATGAGTGATAATCAGAAAAATTACTTTTTTTTTTTTTTAATAAATAGATTACATGGCGGTCTTCCTGTTTCATATGTCAGGCTATCCCCCTCTGGATCTCCTCTTTAATTTTGTTAATTCCACGCTGCGTGGACCACGCATAACACAGGTGTTCTATCGAAACATGCTGCCTATCGAGTTGTGCTACCTAGCGGATCTGCGCATGCGCAGTCCCTCAAGTTTGCGCTCTGTTTCAGCGCTGACGTTGTAAATAAATATGATTTAATTCACTATTACACCACGATCTTTATACTCTTACATTTGTACCGTTATCGGAAATACACAAGTTGAAATGGAAGCCTATACGGTGGCGCCGACGAAGCAGCATAAATCGTCAGAACACCGGAAACCCCAACAAAACCCGCAATAAGCGGCTCTAATGTGCGCGTCCTGTACACGTCGGTGGACCCGGAGCAGCACGACAGAGCCAGAAGAAAGAAGAAAGGGATGGGCGGATCTGACCATGCAATGCAAACAGCCAAGCTGCTCTCAGCGTCAAAAGACTCCACATCCAACCTATAGAAACATCTGGAAGTAAATTCTTTAAAAACATTTTTTTAACCTTTTTTTTGTCGTAATCAGGAAGAGGGTCATTGAAAATGCTGTTTTTTTTCCGTGTGCAAGGCTACTTTTTATTTTAACTAAGTGATGGAATATGTTGGCGGCCATATCAGTAAATACATTTCAGTGGCATATTTTATGTTTGTCTAAAACTCTTCCACTTTTCAGCTTTATAAATAAAGAAATGGTTACGGAAAAACGGGGCTTTTTTATTATCTGTGACTGCTACATTCATGTAGTAGTAAAAAGTAAAAATATATTAAGTAATACAAAGTATTCCGAATACGTTACTCACGTTGAGTAACTTAACGGAATACGTTCTAAACTACATTTTGGAGCATGTATTCTGTAATCTGTAACGGAATACATTTTAAAAGTAACCTCCCCAACACCATCTCTAATTAAACTCATTTATTAAACACTGGTCGGTCTTTTCGGGAGTTACTAGTCAAAGTTCAGTTGTAGACATCTTAAACTAGTCAAATATCTCCTCCGGAATCTAGAAAGACCTGACAGATATCCTGCGAAGGATGCTGAAATCGATCATCCGATTCGATTATCTAAAACAGCGCCATGAAGTCGGTGACGTCATCCCAGATCTCTGAATCTCTGAATTGTCGATCTCTGAAACTATCGATCTTTTAGAGTCCAGGTTGAACTCTAGACGTGTTGAACCCGGTCTCCGTAGCCAGGTGCATTGTGGGAGATGCTGTGATCGATCCGGGGGACGTCAGGAGAGGGAGAGAGAGGAGGAGATCATGTTCCCCTCCTATACCGGGACAGCAGCAGCAGCACTTCCTCCCGCCGGCGACACATGCCACCACCACCGCCACCAGTGAGTCGCGCTGCGTGACGATGAAGATGCTGCGTCTCCGGAGCCCGAGCGTCGCGTCCCTCCAGCAGGATGTCCGCTGCACCGTGCGGCTCCTGGACGACGCCGAGCTGGCGTGCAGCATCCAGGTACCGGGCCGCCCTGCGACGCGGGGACGCGCCGCGTTGTAAGCGTTAACAGCGACGCGTGGACGCGCCGCGTTGTTAGCGTTATGAGCGACGCGTGGACGCGCCGCGTTATAACCGTTAACAGCGACGCGTGGACGCGCCGCGTTGTAAGCGTTAACAGCGACGCGGGGACGCGCCGCGTTATAAGCGTTATGAGCGACGCGTGGACGCGCCGCGTTGTAAGCGTTATGAGCGACACGGTGACGCGCCGCGTCATGAGCGCTTCAGCGCGGTTTATGAAGGACGGTGACGCGCCGCGTTATGAGCGTTATGTGTGTTATGAATCTCTGCTGCGCGGTTTATGAATGACGCTGACGTCATCGCGGCTCCTCTCCATGAATGAAGAGCGACAACAGAGGGACGCGACATTTACACAGGGGACAGGTCGCAGAATTCAGCACGTGTTACAGTTGGAATGAAGAGAAGGATCTAGAAGTCTGTGTGTTGGAGAAGACAGCTCCAGCTTCACCTCCGAACATCATGAACGTTCATGCTGCTCTCCTGCTTATTTATGGAAAATGAAGTGTCTTCAAAGTACAGTTTGTGAAGGAGACGCCTGAATGTGGTCTTCAGATTTAGTCATGCGTGCTGCTGTGTGTGTGTGTGTGTGTGTGTGTCTTGTTAGTCGTATACATTTTTCATAAAGCCTTAATGGACAGATGATGGATTTCAGGAGGGCTGTGGGACGTTTTGGTCTTCGGAGCTGGAGAGCCGCGCCCACGCCTCATCTCCAGCTCCAGCTGCTGATGCTGCTGCTGCTGTTAATTCTATTTATGTGGACCAAGGCGCCCTTGGCCGTGAAACATGATCTCGGGCCAGATTACATCAGGCGGACGCCGCCTTTCAGCCAAGAGCTGTCTCCGTCTCCGTCCCCGTCTCTTCAGAAAGGTCGGATCGGCCTTCTCACCAGCTCACCAGGTTCTCCAGCACCTCTCCTCTTCTCCCGCCCTTCCAACGTTCAGAAGCTGATGGAGAAGGTTCTCCGGGGGGCGCGGCGCCACGCCCGTCTCTGAGTAAACGTGTCGCCGGGACGATCTCGGGCGGCTGCGGGATTATAAATAGCCGAGCTGCTATTCTGGTCCTGCTGTGACGTCCTCGTTAGTCCAGATGTGGACGATGATGTCTGCGCTGGGCTGGACCTCCTGTCCGGTCCTGAGAGGAGAGACGCAGAAGCGCTGACTGGGCGGAGTGTGTGTGTGTGTGTGTGTGTAAACAGCAGTCTTGTCCACCAATGTCCACCACCTCGTCCTCACTCCATCTGTAGACCTTTGGCTGGTGGGGGACACTCTCGCCTGCGAATCAGAAGACGCAGAGTCGCAGGTTCGAGCCCCACCTACTAGCACTGTGGGGGGGGCGGTCCCCGTCACTGCTGACTGTGGGACGCTCTGGGAAGAGCTGGACATGTAATTGTATTATTTTATATTTTAAAGGGAAGCGGACAATTACGTTTAAAAAGCTGCTTGGAATTTCGTGGTGATAAAATACGAATATTCACATACGAACCCCAAACCTGGTACAGGAACGGCGGGACCGGGGCGGCTCGAGTAGGCGTGGCCTACAGGGGGGAGAGAGAGAGCGGGCGGGCGAGTAGGAGCACTTAAGCCCCATTACGGGAGATGAAGTAGAGACACGAAGCTGCGGTAAATATTTAATGCAGGACACGTGTCGTCCTCCCTCTCGCTCTCTGTCCCTATCTCCGTCTCCTGATGCATGCTGGGAGCGGGTGGCGGCGTCCTGGTTCTTATTGGATCTCCGGATTTTCTCCAGTGAACTGATCTTATATAAAGTGGGCGGGGCCAAGATCAAAATTCTGTCCCTGGTTAGAAGGAGAGGTGGACGTCACATGATTGGGGACAGTGGTGGCCTAGCGGTTAAGGAAGCGGCCCCGTAATCAGAAGGCTGCCGGTTCGAAACCACTGAGGTCCCCTTGATGAAGGTCCCGTCCCCACACGCTGCTCCCCGGGGGCCTGTCATGGTGCCCACTGCTCACCAAGCGTGAGGGTTAAATGCAGAGGACACGTTTCACCGTGTCACCTTGTGCTGTGTTGCTGTGTTTCATAAGTGACAATCACTTCACTTCACTTATCTGGACGTCAGCATGTCCAGCCTCTCCGGGCGGAAGACCTGTCCACCACCTCCTGCCGTTCAGCAGAAATTCCGCTTGCCTGGTTTTATGGTGGAGCAGCGTGTCCGGGCTGGACGGTGACGGTGACGGTGACGGCGCTGCACTTCTCCGTTTTTCTGGCCTGATACCTCGGGAGGAGGATCTTGAGCAGGATCCAGGACGTTCTTCAGAACGTGGCCGCGGTCGGGGGACGGGACTGGTCCTGGTCTGCAGGGGCCAGGAGGTCCGTGAGCAGGGCGGTGGACTTGTGATGGTGTTTGTAGCGGTGTGAACCGGGCCATGACCTCGATCTTGTGTCCTTCTGCAGAGGGACACTAAAGGCCAGTTCCTGCTGGATCATGTGTGCAACCACTACAACCTTCTGGAGAGGGACTACTTCGGCATCAGATACGTGGACCCTGACAAGCAGAGGGTACGTCGCCGCCTTTTCTCCGCAGGGTTGCCATGGCAACACCGTCACCGTGTGTTCGTATCTCAGAGAGGATTTAAAAGGACCTTAATTAGCTTTTTTATACATCCTTTATATAATATGTATTTGTGTTGTAGATGCTGCTTTGTAATTACGCGCAGACGCGTGTGTGTGTGCACGAGTGAATTATTCTCATGTTCGCATGGTTTCCACGGAGAACCGCTCGGGTGGTTCTACCACGAGCTCAGAACTTCCGGCGTCCACAGCTCCCTCACCCGCTCACTGCGGCCTCTCTCTCCTTCTCGTCCCTCTTTTCCCTGGAGCAGCACTGGCTGGACCCCAGTAAGCCCGTGGTCCGACAAATGAAGTGTAAGTCGTGGCCCGTCTCCACCTTCCTGTGTCCCCCCGTGTCCTGCTCTGACGGAATGGGATGTTTGTGTTGATGTGTGTTTCTGCAGGCCAGCAGCCCTACACCATGTGCTTCAGAGTGAAGTTCTACCCTCAGGAGCCAATCAAGATCAAGGAGGAACTGACCAGGTAACATCTGGGCTCCTCCCTTCTCCAAAACGTGTGGAGATCCAGTGGAGGAACGCCGCGGTATCTTGTGATTAATCGTTTCTGCGTCTGATGGGCAGTGTGTAATGGTCCCTGAGTCAGTCCAGCGAGTACCCAGAATGCACCAGCTGGTTTTTATTTTCATTCGTAGACCTACGGTGTGGAACAGCGGGTGGATAAAAACGGCTTTGTTGCGTTTGCTGATGGGTGTCAGGGTCCCACAGGGCCGTGGCTACGCCCTGGGAGGCCAGTCGGGCGAAGGAGTTGGCGGCGGTGAAGTGACAGTGAAGTGACTGTCAGTGTGAGACACAGCAGCACAGCACACGGTGACACAGTGAAACGTGTCCTCTGTATTTAACCATCACCCTTTGGTGAGCAGTGGGCACCATGACAGGCGCCCGGGGAGCAGTGTGTGGGGACGGGACACATTCATGCGGAGACACGCGGAGTACAGAAGTGGGGGGGCGGAGCGCGTGGAGGGGCAGAGCGCGTGGAGGGGCGGAGCGCGTGGAGGGGCGGAGCGCGTGGAAGGGGCGGAGCGCGTGGATGGGTGGAGCACGTGGATGGGTGGAGCGCGTGGAGGGGCGGAGCGCGTGGAAGGGGCGGAGCGTGTGGAGGGGCGGAGTGCGTGGAAGGGGCGGAGCGTGTGGAGAGGCGGAGCGTGTGGAGGGGCGGAGCGCATGGAAGGGGCGGAGCGCGTGGATGGGTGGAGCGCGTGGATGGGTGGAGCGCGTGGATGGGTGGAGCGCGTGGAGGGGCGGAGCGCGTGGAGAGGCGGAGTGCGTGGAGGGGCGGAGCGCATGGAAGGGGCGGAGCGCGTGGATGGGTGGAGCGCGTGGATGGGTGGAGCGCGTGGAGGGGCGGAGCGCGTGGAAGGGGCGGAGCGTGTGGAGGGGCGGAGTGCGTGGAAGGGGCGGAGCACGTGGAGCGCGTGGATGGGTGGAGCGCGTGGAGGGGCGGAGCGCGTGGAAGGGGCGGAGCGTGTGGAGGGGCGGAGTGCGTGGAAGGGGCGGAGCACGTGGAGCGCGTGGAAGGGGCGGAGCGCGTGGATGGGTGGAGCGCGTGGAAGGGGCGGAGCGCGTGGAGCGCGTGGAAGGGGCGGAGCGCGTGGAAGGGTGGAGCGCGTGGAGGGGCGGAGCGCGTGGAGGGGCGGAGCGCGTGGATGGGTGGAGCGCGTGAAGGGGCGGAGCACGTGGAGTGTGTGGAGGGGCGGAGCACGTGGAGCGCGTGGAAGGGTGGAGCGCGTGGAGGGGCGGAGCACGTGGAAGGGGCGGAGCACGTGGAGCGTGTGGAGGGGCGGAGCGTGTGGAAGGGTGGAGCGGGCGGAGCGCGTGGATGGGTGGAGCGCGTGGAAGGGGCGGAGCGCGTGGAGCGCGTGGAAGGGGCGGAGCGCGTGGAAGGGTGGAGCGCGTGGAGGGGCGGAGCGCGTGGAGGGGCGGAGCGCGTGGATGGGTGGAGCGCGTGAAGGGGCGGAGCACGTGGAGTGTGTGGAGGGGCGGAGCACGTGGAGCGCGTGGAAGGGTGGAGCGCGTGGAGGGGCGGAGCACGTGGAAGGGGCGGAGCACGTGGAGCGTGTGGAGGGGCGGAGCGTGTGGAAGGGTGGAGCGCGTGGAGGGGCGGAGCATACGGAACACGCCAAGGTTTCTGTTTAATTCATGAAGTGCTGCATGATGTATCGTGTTCTTCTTCATCTTCAACCCAAAAAACAGAAGTGCAGATATTCTGAAGCTGGCTTGATCTGGGCGCGTTTGAAGAACAATCCGGCTCTGTGTGGTGACGGTCACCATGGCAACGGCTCCTTTTCTGGTTGAGCTTGGTCTCCATGGCAATGGTCCGTTCTGGATGTTGAGGGTGGCGTCGCAGCGGTAGGATTGTGGGAAGCGGGAGAACGGGCCTGAAGGGGGTTGTGGGTAACGTCCGTCATTACAGCCGCAGGGGGTGAATAGGGATCGTTTTGGGATGAATGTACGATACGATTAGTGGCCTTTACTGCCATTTCACAATAAATTCAAAGTGAAAGTGAACTTTGTCATCTCACCGTATACGAGCACTCCGAGAAACGAGTGGTAGTAGTAGATGAGCGGGTAACACACTCGCGTACCCAGGTTCAAACCCCACTTACTACCATCGTGTCCCTGAGCAGGACACTTAACCCTGAGTGTCTCCAGGGGGGGACTGTCCCTGTAACTACTGACTGTAAGTCTGGATAAGGACGTCTGTAAATGACATTGTGATGCTTCAGGGATTTGTCGTGTGCAAAAACATGGATATTATATCGCTATATAATACAATAATAGTAATAATAATACTGTATATGATAATTATTCATTAAATCTTTCTGTGTTGTTTGTAACATTTTTTGTGCACAAAGTCATGACATCATGTCGTAATGCCGCAACGCATCAGCCTTGTAATACGTGGGGACTTTTCGTGTCCAGGTACCTGCTGTACCTCCAGCTGAAGCGGGACGCGTACCACGGCCGTCTCCTGTGCCCGTTCGCCGACGCCGCCTACGTGGGGGCCTGTATCGTGCAGGGTGAGTCCGTCCGCCGCCACCGCCGCCGTTAACGTGGCCGGGTGTTAACGGGACCGGGTGTTAACGGGTCCGGGTGTTAACGTGGCCGGGTGTTAACGGGGCCGGGTGTTAACGGGGCCGGGTGTTAACGGGGCCTGGTGTTAACGGGGCCGGGTGTTAACGGGGCCGGTGTTAACACCCGGCCCCGTTAACACCCGGCCCCGTTAACACCCGGCCCCGTTAACACCCGGCCCGTTAACACCCGGCCCCGTTAACACCCGGTCCCGGCGTTAACGGGGCCGGGTGTTAACGGGGCCGGGTGTTAACGGGGCCGGGTGTTAACGGGGCCGGGTGTTAACGGGGCGACCCTCTCCCCCGCTGCAGCCGAGCTCGGGGAGTACGACCCCGACGAGCACCCGGCAGACTACATCGCCGAATTCAAGCTCTTCCCCAAGCAGACGCTCCGGCTGGAGAGGAGGATCATGGAGATCCACAAGAACGAGATGAGGTGAGACAAGACGTCCCGGCATGCACTGCAGTTCGTAGGTATCACATCCTTACAGACAACGAAATACGACGTGATGTAACAGAACACCTTCGTCATGAGTGGTGAACGATGGATAATATGCAGAACTTGTAGTTGAATTGGAAGTAATTTGTAATATTTTTAGCTGAGTGTGTGGTATGAGGCTTTGTCTCGGGAAGGTGGGAGTTCTCACTGTCCGGAATTCTGATCGGTCGTGCTGTCCGTTCACACTCGGAATGGAATAAAATTCCCAGGAGGCCCGAGTTCACGTGTCCTCCTGTCCAACAGGGGGCAGACTCCGGCCATGGCAGAGCTGAACCTGCTCCAGCGGGCGCACACGCTCGACACCTACGGGGTTGACCCACATCCTTGTAAGGTACAAAATCGATCTGTACACACGATACGTAAGAGAGCTGAAGTTGGGTTAACATTGTTAACATTGAAATGTGTTCGACAGACAACGTGAAGTGATACACAGCAGCACAGCATACAGTGCTGTGCAAATCTGCAAATCCACCGCCCCCGCTAGGCCATCACCGCCCTCGCTAGGCCACCACGTCCACAGCTCGGCCACACCACCGCCCGCTAGGCACACCACCAGTCCCCGCTAGGCCACCACCGTCCCCCGCTAGGCCACCACCGTCCCCGCTAGGCACCACCGGCCACGCCCCCCCGCTAGGCCACCACCGTCCCCGCTAGGCCACCACCGTCCCCGCTAGGCCACCACCGCCCTCGCTAGGCCATCACCGCCCTCGCTAGGCCACCACCGTCCCCGCTAGGCCACCACCGTCCCCGCTAGGCCACCACCGCCCCGCTAGGCCATCACCGCCCCCGCTAGGCCACCACCGTCCCCGCTAGGCCACCACCGCCCTCGCTAGGCCACCACCGCCCACGCTAGGCCACCACCGCCCTCGCTAGGCCACCACCGCCCTGCTAGGCCATCACCGTTCCCGCTAGGCCATCACCGCCCTCGCTAGGCCATCACCGCCCTCGCTAGGCCATCACCGCCCTCGCTAGGCCATCACCGCCCCCGCTAGGCCACCACCGTCCCCGCTAGGCCATCCAATGCCCTCGCTAGGCCATCACCGCCCTCGCTAGGCCACCACCGTCCCCGCTGGCCACCACCGCCCTCGCTGGGCCATCACCGCCCTCGCTGGCCACACCGTCCCCGCTGGGCCACCACCGTCCCCGCTGGCCACCACCGCCCTCGCTAGGCCATCACCGTCCCCGCTAGGCCACCACCGTCCCCCGCTAGGCCATCAATGCCCTCGCTAGGCCACCACCGCCCTCGCTAGGCCACCACCGTCCCCGCTAGGCCACCACCGTCCCCGCTAGGCCACCACCGCCCTCGCTAGGCCACCACCGTCCCCGCTAGGCCACCACCGTCCCCGCTAGGCCATCATGCCCTCGCTAGGCCATCACTGCCCTCGCTAGGCCACCACCGTCCCCGCTAGGCCACCACCGTCCCGCTAGGCCACCACCGCCCTCGCTTGGCCACCACCGCCCTCGCTAGGCCACCACCGTCCCCGCTAGGCCACCACCGCCCTCGCTGGCCACCACCGCCCTCGCTAGGCCATCACCGCCTCGCTAGGCCACCACCGCCCTTGCTAGGCCACCACCGCCCTCGCTAGGCCATCACCGCCCTCGCTAGGCCACCACCGTCCCGCTAGGCCATCACCGACCTCGCTAGGCCATCACCGCCCTCGCTAGGCCACCACCGTCCCCGCTAGGCCACCACCGTCCCCGCTAGGCCACCACCGCCCTCGCTAGGCCACCACCGCCCCGCTAGGCCACCACCGTCCCCGCTAGGCCACCACCGCCCTCGCTTGGCCACCACCGCCCGCTAGGCCATCACCGCCCTGCTAGGCCACCACCGCCCTTGCTAGGCCACCACCGCCCTCGCTAGGCCATCACCGCCCTCGCTAGGCCACCACCGTTCCCGCTAGGCCATCACCGACCTCGCTAGGCCATCACCCTCGCTAGGCCACCACCGTCCCCGCTAGGCCACCACCACCCTCGCTAGCCCACCACCGCCCACGCTAGGCCACCACCGTCCCCGCTAGGCCACCACCGGCCACTGACATTCATGGATCCTCAGAAATGTCCACTTTGACGTTGGTTTTTGAATGCAGTTCTCGCTCGGGTTATAATCCTGCCGCGTCGTGTCCCTGAATTATGCACAAAATTGTCCACTTAAGCGTTTTGCTTGCGAGGGGCCGGCGGCGAAGCGGCCGGATGTGATGTGGGCGTTAATAATTCACGGTGAACGGCGCTGAGCGCAGGATCTGACTGTAGCCGCTTCTTCTCAGGATTTCACCGGAGTCACGGCCTTCCTGGGATTCACCGCCAGAGGCTTCGTGGTTTTCCAGGGAAACAAGCGCATCCACCTTCTGAAATGGTAACCTTTGACCTGTCTGGCGTGTGCCTGGCCGGTGCTCTGTGGCGGTGACCCGGGACGTCTGTGTCTTCTAGGGAGGACGTGAGCAAGTTGAAGTTCGAGGGGAAAGCCTTCTACGTGATCGGACTCCAGAGGGAGGTGGGTCACAGGGCGGCGGGGGGCGTGGCCAACATGACACAAATAAATTCAGTGCTTGATCAGAACGCCAAGATTCATGAATTTGTTCTAAAATCCATCTCCAGTTTTGCATAATTCATGATAATCTTCACCCACTACACTCCTTCACAGGACTAAGCATGGACTCCAGGCAGGTTTTTATAGATTAATAACACTCATACTTCATCATAGGAATGAGATATTGTCCATTCCTCCTTTCACGCCAGCTTCATGACCATCATGCCTGCTGAGTGGCATTGTGTTGGAGATTAAAATGCGGGGTGTTATGTGTGTGTGTCTCTCTCTCTCTTTGTTCTGTCTGTCTGCTTTACACATGGCTGGTGAGTAACTGCATACGCTTTCCATAACATTCCATGACCTGTCTCTCTCTCTCTCTCTCTCTCTCTCTCTCTCACATACCCCCCCTCTTCCTGTTCCTGCTCCCTCCACGGTCACGCGTCTCACTGTCACACCCAAACTGAACGTGGCCCTGGTTTGTATTTATTCAGATGCCTCTACTGCCATTTCCGGTATTTTGGGATCATGTTTTGTGCACTTGGTAACCATAGTAACAGTGTAGCAGAAGGTTAATAAACTTCTCCCTTCGCCTCCTATTTATGTTAACTAATTATATTCTCAAAAAGAAGAGATTGCATGAATGAAACATTACGTAATATTTTATATTCTGTAACAACATTGGACCGTAGAAGAATTACAGATTAATATTAATCCAGAAAGTGCAGCAGGGGCATTAAATCATTCATGCATTCGTCTCACGTGACCTCCCGGATGACATCTTCGTGGTAATAAGTAGTATTATGTACCTTGTGTACCGCGCCGAAATCCACCTCCATCATCCTCCATCTCAGCTGTTGGGGACGAGCACGTCCTGCACACGTCTGGACGGAGGACTCGGGTGGCCAGGTGTTATTGGTCTCATCATCCATGCTCTGAATTGTTGACATCAAGTCTCTTTAATTTCGCTTGAAGGCCAGATTCACCCGGATATAATCTCGCAGGATCATGTATAATTTATGTTTACATTTTTTATTTCTATGATTTATTGAGGTTGATTCTACATTTTCCAATCTGATGTTAACGTTCTGAGAATTCTGACCAGTCGTCCAGCCCAACAGAGTTGCAGAGTTTACATTTACATTTACAATCAGTAGTTACAGGGACAGTCCCCCTGGAGACACTCGGGGTTAAGTGTCTTGCTCAGGGACACGATGGTAGGCAGTGGGGTTTGAACCTGGGTCTTCTGGTTCACAGGCGAGCATTCCTACCAGCAACTACCAGCATTCCAGAGTTTCATCGTCATCCGATTTACATTTAAAAGCCCATCAGGTGCTGCAGTTGTCGTGGACATGATGAAGATGAAGTTAAAGAATCGACTCTGGTGGTGGGCGGGGCTAGAACAGATCTGCGGCCAGCCAGCAGGGGCGCCAGATCTGTTCAAACGTTCCACATTTTCGTGGAATTACATTAGCGGCATGAAGAGATATTGGTGGGCCCTTGGCATCTCACCCCTTCCTGCCAAAAACATTCCCGCACATCCACAAGAGGGAAGGTGTCGGTCGGCTGTCACTCATCTTCTCACCGCTTCTCTCTCTCTGCAGAAGAAAACTCGTTCTGACCTTCCACACCTCCACGCAGCAGCATGCAAACACCTGTGGAAGTGTGGGGTGGAGCACCAGGCGTTTTACAAGTGAGTCCCCAGATTGTCTGGTTACGGGTCCAAAGGAAGCAGCTGTCAATCATGCCTACAGGCTCCTCCCCTTTTTAAACTTTGTTACAAGATCTTCTGGGCACCAGAAATAATTACAAGCCAAGAAACAAGGCTAAATCCAGAAGATGTCTTCACGTCCGTGACTAGATGAGAAGAGAGCTGTTTGGACTTGGTCGGGTGGAGACGCGTCTTTCTCTCCTCTCTCCACTACAGATGTGTGAAGTCCAGCCAAATTAAAACCGTCTGCAGCAGCAACATCTTCTTCAAGGGGACCAGGTTTCGTTACAGGTCAGGCTCCTCCCGTCCTTCTGCCCGAAGTCGTTATTCATGAGACCTTCAATAATTCAGGCCGGGTACATTACAGGACATGGACTTTTGACATAGGTCAGTGTGTTCAGCCTCTTCCTGTCCTCCCCACAGCGGTCGGGTGGCTAAGGAGGTGATCGAGGCCAGCTTGAAGATCCAGAGAGAGCCGCCCGAGGTCTGCAGGTCAGAGACCCTCACCATCCAGGTTCCACTGTCTGGTCCTGCCCACTGCAAACGCTTCATTAAAATCATCGTGATTAGAAGCTCCTCAAGAAGCTCGTCCCTCTGTGGAGATGTTCCTCATGTATTTTCTGTCTTTCTCTCCATCTCGCAGGTTCACATCTTGGCCAAAGCAGGAGCTTCTGTTCACTGAGCCACAAACAGCTGATTATGAACATGGAGCCACTTTCTACCGGCCTTGTCCTCCTTCAGAGACAACAAAGAGACCAACATGGACCTCAGTAAGAGCTCACACCCTCATTTACATTTGCAGCATTTACCAGACGCCCTAATCCAGAGCGACTCACAGTCAGTAGTTACAGGGACAGTCCCCCCCTGGAGACGCTCAGGGTTAAGTGTCCTGCTCAGGGACACGATGGTAGGAAGTGGGGTTTGAACCTGGGACTTTGTGCTCTTTCTGGTTTCCCACTAGGCTACAATCGTTGTAGTTTTAGTAGTGCGCGTACCACCACGCGGTCAGGTGTACGTGTCCCCGCTGGCAGGTTTCGCAGGTGTCCCTGGCGGGACGTGAGGACTTCCTCGCGTATTTATAGAAGCTCCGACTGGAGGGGGCAGCTGCTCGACTCTCACCGCTTGTGTGTGGGATGGTGACCACACGGGATCATTATTTTGCGAGTTGACAGGACAGGAGGGACGTTCACACCTGGACGATGGTGTTAACCACGTCTGTAAATCCCTGTAAAGAATAACTCAGTAAAACTCGTCTTATTAGTGTAAAATCCATGCATTTAAATGAAAAAGTACACGAGTGACGGGAAATATTACTAGCTCAGCCGGTCCTTTTTCCCCAAAGCTGCGTAAATTGAATGTGAATGAGGTGACGTGATTGTCATTGTGATACACAGCAGCAACAGCAAACACAGCACACGGTGAAACGTGTCCTCTGTATTTAACCGTCACCCTTGGTGAGCCGTGGGCACCATGACAGGCGCCCGGGGAGCAGCGTGTGGGGACGGGACCTTAATCAAGGGGACCTCGGTGGCACCTTGGCTGATTATGGATCAGTTTCCTTACCCGCTAGGCCACCGTGTGGTGTGTGTGTGGTGTGGAGGAGATGCTCTCCTGGGTCTCCCCCTGTAATCAGTACAGAGATTAGCTGGACCATGTGTGGGGTACTGGGGTATAAATAGAGCTGCGCTGGGTTTGGGCTGATCCGTCCTTAAACCCTCGGCTCTGACATTTTACTCACATGGGAGAGAGTGTGTGTGTGTGTGTGTGTGTTAAACCCGCGGAAGGGCAGTGTGAGCCACATCGTGGAGCAGGTCGCAGGGTGCTGGCGCCAGGCTGGCGTGTGCTGAGGAGGATGGAGGAGGTGTTGACCGAGCTTCTGGATGAAGGTTCGGATGGGCAGGCCGACGGCCTGCGTTGCCAGGTGAAGATCACCACGCGCCAAAACCTCCGGCTGCGAATGGCCAACCACACCGAGCGGCATGTGTACGTCCGTCTGCTGGGGCATGGTGGCCGAATCTCTGGAGCTGGTACAACTGTGTGTGTGTGTGTGTGTGTGTGTGAGTGTAGTGTGAGTGTGTAAAATTGCAGGTACTGAATATATATTTGAAAACCCTTCGGGGTGTGGTTTTGATCGTCTCTATCTGATGGTGCCGCTGCCGTCCTCAGGTGAGGAACCGCGGGATGAAGGGCGGCATTTCAACCCCGCTTCAGTCGGAATTCTGCAGTGTAGCGGGGGAACAGGGAGGAGGCGTGAGGAGGGACAAGACGGGCGCTCGCGTAACTGACATCTGATCTGGGATCAGTGCAGTAATGCGGCAGGAAATCCAGGCGGGAAAGGAGGAGGAGACATTTCATCTTTGGCTTTAACGCATCTTGAATTACGGCCGCATGCTGCCATATTCTCTTTCTTCTGGATCAAGTTATGGACGCAGAACCACACTGCAGAAAATCATAAACTCAAGCCCACGTTCTGATATGGAGGAAAGGATGAATGTCTGATGGCTGGCTGTTGTCTTAATGAAGGGACCGTTAGGGACCGTAGGCATTTTAGAAGGAAGGTGAACGCTGCTCCATTTGTGACCTGTGTCTGCCGTATGCTGGAATACGGCCTTCTGTAGAGGAAAGGCGGTATGTGCACGTACATGAGAATAGAAGTGTGGAGCCGCGCACGTCAGTCGCAGTTTAGCCGCGAGGCGCGTCTTAATCCGCACCAGGGAGGCAGCTGGGGCTAAAATTAGCCCCCGGTTACTCAGCGCCCGCCGTATGGCGCAGTGGGCACAGCAGGGCACTGACATCCATGCGGCCCGCTTTAACAGGGGCAGTGGTGGCCTAGCGGTTAAGGAAGTGTCCCCGTAATCAGAAGGTTGCCGGTTCGAATCCCGATCTGCCAAGGTGCCACTGAGGTGCCACTGAGCAAAGTACCGTCCCCACACACTGCTCCCCGGGCGCCTGTCGTGGCTGCCCACTGCTCACTCAGGGTGATGGTTAAATGCAGAGGACAAATTTCACTGTGTGCACCATGTGCTGTGCTGCTGTGTATCACATGTGACAATCACTTTAATTAAAAAAAAACAAAAAAAAACAGTCGGCTGGATGCGAATTGGCACCCTCTGTGTTGCCAGATTTGGGTTTTTTTTTTTCACTCCACAAATTTACAAAGATGTGCCAAAACACACACTTAACATGCTTAGATAAGACTTGTGTTCCTCAATACAAGTAATTCTTCCCAATAAATCCGAATTTATAACCTCCCAATCTGGCAACATCAGCCTGGTCCCGTCTCCCTTTTGAACTGTAAAGAAAACCGATCTCCTGCATCATTAACCGTGACCTTCACCGCGTTTCTCTCTCTGTGCCACCTGCTGCAGGTCTTCTTGCTCTGAAGGACCCAGTCCATCTCTCGCCGCTGAAGCAGGCCACTAACGTGGAGGTGGAGCTTGAGGAGGCGGAGCCCAACACCCTGGTTCGAGTGGGCGAGGAGTTCCCTGCAGAGGGCGCCGATGAGCGCTGCAGCCATGATGAAGACGAAGGGGAAGGGAAGGAGGGAGAAGATGACCAGATGTCTGGCAGCCTGACCATCCGACATGGTGTACACGCCCTGCTGCAGCCCCCTGCCCACGCCAGTGCAGTATGAGGAAGGGGGCGTGGCTATGCTCTTCCAAAGCCCGCCACATGCTCAGGGAGCTTCACGATGACCCGGAGCTGCAGGCGGAGCTCCGCGCGGAGTACGAGCGCCGGGCCGCCGCAGTGGAACCCGCACCGGTGGCTGCGGCACAGCGGCCGCGCCCCGGCCAAGAGCAGGTCGCCGCCTGGCTGCGTGGCGCCGCCCGCCTGGTCGCCGTGGCAACGGGAGTCCTGCTCGTGGCGCTCCCGCTGCTGCTGTGCTGCTGCTGGAGTCGGACATCGACGTCTCCTTCCTGCACGACATCCGGCAGACGCCCGAGTTCGAGCAGTTCCACCACGAGTACTACTGTCCCCTGCGCCGCTGGCTCATCTGCACGGTGGACTCGTTGCTGGAGGACCTCACCGGCAACTGAGAGCAGGGGAGGGGCTTGTGAAGGAGGCGGAGCCTGTCGGGACGGTGGCCTGAGACGCTGTTACTAGCTGTGACGCGGCCTTAGATTTCAGATTTTTAAAAAGTGCATATTTACCAATAATAACTTATATCAGACAAGCCTGGCGTTAAAAAAAAAAACGATCAATTAACCAAGAAAAACGTTTTGTACATTTTTATGCGACGCTTTTCAGCAATTACAATTACAATATAGTAATATTTAAATCAAGCGTATTGGTTCCGGGGGGTTCTGGAGAAATGCAATATTTTTATTGTCTGCGGTTTTGTTTCTTACAGCAAAGAGCACAATATTTTAAATAATGCAGACTTTTTTCAGATGATCTGATGTCACTCCGAGCAGAAGCCGCAGCTCGTCCAATTCCTACCAAATCAGGTCCGACTCTGAAAACGAGGCAGCGACGGCCGGAACGCCGTAACAGCGGGCGGAAGTTGGGACGGTGGCGGGATTCTGAATTCTCAGGAAAGCATGTGGATGACTGAACTTGAGCAGCAGCAGCAGCAGCATAAACTCTATACACCATCCATGCATCTGGAGGCGCGGCCCAACGTGTAGAGTTTGTTCATGTGGGTCCCATCTCAGATAATCACCTTTAACCTACCGGTACTCCTGTAATGGTGAATTTGAACAGGTCAGTAGCAAATCAGCAGACATTAGCCTCTTATCTACAGCTGACGTCCGGCTCCACCAAACGGCTCTTTTATTCCCTGGCAGCAGTTCAGCCTTTCTTTCAGTTTGAAACTTTTCTTTCGCCGGCCAATGAATATCATCAAGGGGGCGGGACTTCTTAAAGACTGCATGTCACATGGCAATGGGTTGTGTTCACTAATGAAGACACATTCACCAGTTCACCAATCAGAACACCTCAAATAAATGCTGATAACCTGCATGATGGTAGTGGGCGTGGTCACGTTCGCTAGTAATTAAAGCGCCTGATAAGCTGCATGTTGGTGTTGGTAGTGGGCGTGGTCACATTTACTGGAATTAAAGCGCCTGACAACCTGCATGATGGTAGTGGGCGTGGTCACGTTCATTAGGAATTAAAGCGCCTGATAACCTGCATGTTGGTGTTGGTAGTGGGCGTGGTCACGTTTACTGGAATTAAAGCGCCTGACAACCTGCATGATGGTAGTGGGCGTGGTCACGTTCGCTGGAATTAAAGCGCCTGATAACCTGCATGTTGGTGTGGTAGTGGGCGTGGTCATGTTCGCTGGAATTAAAGCGCCTGATAACCTGCATGTTGGTTGGTAGTGGGCGTGGTCACGTTTACTGGAATTAAAGCGCCAATAACCTGCATGTTGGTGTGGTAGTGGGCGTGGTCACGTTGACTGGATTTAAAGCGCCTGATAACCTGCATGTTGGTGTCGGTAGTGGGCGTGGTCACGTTGACTGGAATTAAAGCGCCTGATAACCTGCATGTTGGTGTGGTAGTGGGCGTGGTCACGTTTACTGGAATTAAAGCGCCAATAACCTGCATGTTGGTGTCGGTAGTGGGCGTGGTCACGTTGACTGGATTTAAAGCGCCTGATAACCTGCATGTTGGTGTTGGTAGTGGGCGTGGTCACGTTTACTGGAATTAAAGCGCCAATAACCTGCATGATGGTGTCGGTAGTGGGCGTGGTCACGTTGACTGGATTTAAAGCGCCTGATAACCTGCATGTTGGTGTTGGTAGTGGGCGTGGTCACGGTAACTGGAATTAAAGGGCCTGATAACCTGCATGTTGGTGTTGGTAGTGGGCGTGGTCACGGTAACAGGAATTAAAGCGCCTGATAACCTGCATGTTGGTGGTGGTAGTGGGCGTGGTCACGTTCACTGGAATTAAAGCGCCTGATAACCTGCATGTTGGTGTTGGTAGTGGGCGTGGTCACGTTACTGGAATTAAAGGGCCTGATAACCTGCATGTTGGTGTTGGTAGTGGGCGTGGTCACGTTCACTATGAATTAAAGCGCCTGATAACCTGCATGTTGGTGTTGGTAGTGGGCGTGGTCACGTTTACTGGAATTAAAGCGCCTGGTAACCTGCATGTTGGTGTCGGTAGTGGGCGTGGTCACGTTTACTGGAATTAAAGCGCCTGATAACCTGCATGTTGGTGGTGGTAGTGGGCGTGGTCACGTTTACTGGAATTAAAGCGCCAATAACCTGCATGTTGGTGTCGGTAGTGGGCGTGGTCACGTTTACTGGAATTAAAGCGCCTGATAACCTGCATGTTGGTAGTGGGCGTGGTCACGTTCACTAGGAATTAAAGCGCCTGATTACCTGCATGATGGTAGTGGGCGTGGTCACGTTCACTAGGAATTAAAGCGCCTGATTACCTGCATGATGGTAGTGGGCGTGGTCACGTTCACTAGGAATTAAAGCGCCTGAACTTGCATGTTGGTGATGGTAGTGGGCGTGGTCACGTTCGCTAGTAATTAAAGCGCCTGATAACCTGCATGTTGGTGTCGGTACTGGCCGTGGTCAGTTGGTGTACGAGGGGTATTAGGAGTGGGCGCTGCACTACACCTCGGTGTGTCACGTATTTAAATCATGCCTTTTGGCTCCTCCCCTTTTATAAAAACATCATACTATATGCTGCACAAGCACATAAATTATAAGATAACTTCATCTACATATGGAAATTCTTATTTTCAAAATAATTACATACCAACAACAAAATGGTCTGGGTGGGTAGTGAGTTCCTCCTCTCCAACGTGCAGATAACCAGCAGCAAGTCGTTTCTGTTTATTTCTGTAAATGTCTTCTAAAGCGCCGCGATCTACATGCGGGGGAAAAAAGCCGTTTGGTGGACCCGGGCTTCTGCTGTGGCCAGACGGGCAGGTTCATGAATTCTATATGCATTTTATTCTGGGCAGCATTATATGCAACAATCATGATCCAGCCCCACCCACTACATCCACATCCCAGCGTTTCCATTCACCGTCAACTGAGCATTTCATGAACATTCAACAGATAAACGTTTCATCTTTTCACTGTCTTGAGCCGGAAGAGTGGGTGTAGAAAACGGATGGATGGAATGGACCAGCCTGACAAAAGATCAGACCGCAGGTTGAGGTGCCATCTGCCATGGCCAAGCTCCAAGACATTGTGGGACATTGTGGTGAAATGTGAAGAAAAGCCAAGTGTAGAGAATCGCAATGGTTGGTGGGACATCACTGGTCCACACGTTCTTTATTTTTATTCAGCGTAGGACCGTCCGGTTCTCCAGTTAATCCAGGTGTGGTGCATCAGGGACGGGGAGCTGGTGAAAAGTCATTGTGAGACACTGCAGCACAGCACGCGGTGACACGGTGAAGCATGTCCTCTGCGTTTAACCGTCACCCTTGGCGAGCAGTGTGTGGGGAGGTCCATGTCATGGTTGGTTAAATAGCCTGAGCGATCATCACATCATCTCCTCTGTGTCATGGACATTATGTGTCTCAGGTCCACCATCTCCTCCTCACCGGGTCGTTGTAGAGAAAACGGTTGTTGGTGTAATGTTTGTAAATGTGCGTGTAAATGCTTCTGTCTTGCTGTGCCCTGTTGCCACGTTCACGTCATCAACGTTTTACTAATGAAACCTCTGGCGTTGTAGCAGTATTAGCATATCTGTAGCTTTGTTTTCCTGTTGCATGAAGGAGCCGCTGCTCGGGTTCGATATAGATTTTTTCTTAATTTACGATTTTTTTTTTGCCGTTCAACGTGTCTACGGGATCTCAGCGTTGTGATCTTTGGTGTGCATGGGTATTGGACGTCCCCTGTTTGATGTTTTTGCCTTGTTTTTGCCATTCAGATGTGACATTTTAACTCTGGGAGAATTGAGAAGAAGAAAAAAAAAAAAAAAAACGACAGTTCCAGTGCTGCAGCGGTCACAGGAACTCAAAGCCTTATGAAATTTGTAATGTGATTTTTGAATGTTTATATATGTTCGGATAATTTTTTGCATTGTTTTATATGTTAGTACTGCCACAATAACCCCCCCAGTTAAAGAAAACCTATATTCTGAAATATCGGTGTCCTACTTCCTCGCAAGTTCTTCTCCTCAGGTAACATTTACCCACCAGATGCAGGCAGAGACACATTTTATTTTTCATTCCTCACGCGTGGCGGGTGGCTCTCCGAGACTTGGCACCCGGAGACGCCTCCAAGTTGGAGTGTGGGAGCCCTACATCCAGACACGGGGGAGCACGGTGGAAGATCATCGATTATTAACAATATTTTTAACGCAGTAAAAAACAGCACACATACGTCAGACAAGATGGAATGTAACAAGACAATCGTATTTACTTTTTTATTATTATGAGTGGCTGGAGTCTGGATCACAGTTACCAGGACAGGGCCTTCAGGACATGGTGGACGTTACACGCAGATTAAACAGCTCGAGGCAGCTACAGACGTGCAGAAACCAAGGCAGCATGGTGAACCAGGCTGGAACAACAGGATGTGGTCCTCTGGGGCGAGGCTGGTAGGTCTTCAGCATACAACCTACTACTCCAGGAGAATATTATTTATTAATAAGGGTGGTAGTAGCCTAGTGAGTAACACACTCGCCTATGAACCAGAAGACCCGGGTTCAAACCCCACTTACTACCATCGTGTCCCTGAGCAAGACACTTAACCCTGAGTGTCTCAAGGGGGGGACTGTCCCTGTAACTACTGACTGTAAGTCTCTCTGGATAAGGGCGTCTGGTAAATGCTGTAAATGTAAAAATTAAGGTGAGGACATGAGCTGCTAGAAATCCTCTTACTAGACCTTCTGTATGGAGCTGTGAGACCAGTTCTGACCCCCAGGAACACATCGAATTCTACTCCAGACACACTGGAGAAGAAACCTTTAGTCCGTTGTAAAGAAGTTGCCACAGCAAGAGGGTTAGGGGTGGACCAGAGGACCAGAGGAGATAACAAGGTAAGTAAGGTGCAGGGAGACATGGCGTCTTCGGCTAAAATCCTCTCTCCAGCCGCTGAAGCAGAAGACGGGAAAAGAGCAGATGGACAGGACAAGACAAGAAGATGGTGGAAGAATGGGAGTCTAGATGCTAACCTGAGCATTAGGTGCTTATGTGGAACCCACAAGCAGCTCAGAATGGAGAAACATCTGTGAAGTCTCCTCTGATCTCTGTGCTCAGGAACTCATCATGAAATTAATGCAGATCTTCAGCAGATTTCTAAAGTCGCTGACGACAGGAAGAGGTGGGGAAGCTCATAGACAAGGAGAAGACATCATTTCCTGTGTCACTTCTTGGACCAGTCAGGGGTGAAAGGTCACATGGAGGATCCAGCTGCTACATCTTCATCACGCGGCCTGCAAGCTGCAGATAGATCCTCTGGCAGAGCACACTGGGAAGTAAACATCAAGTCCCACGTCCTCCTCGCCGCTCATCCCATGCAGCAGTGGAAGTTGGGGCTCTTCTTACTGCCGTCAGCAGCCAGGTTTGTCACACAAGACGACTTCTTTTCCTCGTGGGCGTGTTTGGCCACCTCGCTGTGAAACAAAGCGGGACAATAAACCACCGGTCCTGAAAACGTCCATGTGGCCCAGGAGCTTCTACAAGACCTGTAACCTGCATGACATGTGAGCAGAAGGGAAGGTCTCACCGTGCCAAGTGAAGAACCGCCTCGATCACATTTGAACCATCTTTTGCGCTCGTCTCGCAGAACAGCGAGCTGTAGGTCTGTGAGGACACAGGCAGAGGTCAGAGAGAGGTCACCTGATGAAGATGATGATGGTGTGTGTGTGTGTGTGTGTTTACCATCGCAAGTTTTTCCCCGTAGCTGGTGGGTATGCATGTGATTCCATTCTGAAGTGCCTCCTGACGCAAATCACACTTATTTCCCACAAGCATGATGGGAACATCGTCCTGAGCGATGTCCTGAAGACATTCCCGTGCAGAACAGAACGGTTCACCCCGGATCACAGATTATAAGAAAGGTCAAAGGTTACGGCGGCCTGCTGTTACCTCGATCATGTCCACCCACTCGCGCACGTTGAGGAAACTCTTCTCGCACGTAACGTCATAGAGCAGGAGGACGCCGTCAGCTCGTCTGAAGTAGGACTTCGCGATGCTCCTGAATCTGCCAGGTACAAGGTACCAACACACCAGCTCACATGTCCCCATTATTACATAAACACAAACAGACACACACACACCTCTCCTGTCCGGCTGTGTCCCAGAGCTGCAGGACAGTTGGCTCCCCGTCCACCACAAGCGTCTTCATCTGGAAGTCCACTCCTGTTAACACAGCAAAAATCCACAGCGTGAAAAAAATATGCTGGTGACAAGGACGCCGACGCCTCGTCCCCAACACGCAACACCAGTGGGGTTGGTGTT